>NC_054554.1:29939037-30011537 GCF_017654505.1 Polyodon spathula | reverse complement strand
CTGGAAAAACATTCTCAGAACACAATGCTGTGATTATACAGTGAGCTCAGAGCCGAACACACCCCTCGCTGATTGATCCTGTGGGATCTTCTGCACGTAATTCCAAAGAGGCTTTTAGCTCTTCCTTGTGCTGCTAATAGAGTGTCCCTTTCCATCTTCACACACAGACAACAGAAAATAAACACCAGCCCCGCAGCTCGGTGTGCAACACCAGTGACGCAGCCCTTCAGGAACACTGGTTTCTATAACTCAGTCTATGGTGTTGCCGTCATGCTGTGCTCTGCTTATGGTTTTGCTAGCGAGGGTTTCTTCAGGGTAATGAACTAGATTTCTAATGGGATCTCAGTCGGATTTAATCCCTAACCTGTGATTTTTCACAGCGGAGTCCTCTACAACGCCGCCTTCCCCCCTGTATTAATTGAGGCTGTGCTTGTGCACCAGTTTGATTGATATGCACGGGGCTCTGCAAAAGCAGATGCTGAGCACGTAATAAAACATGAGTCAGCGTTTGGGGGCTTGCACTTCAATCTCACGACACTTCATAAACAGCTAGAATGATGACAGAGACGACTGCACTATTTTACTGTTGACAGAACCCAATTATTCTCAGCTGGGCGATTTACCCCTTTACACTCTGCGCTGTTACTGCATTTGAAAACTAGGAGACAGGGGACCACAGTGTTAACTCCAGTCTTGAACAAAGCACACAGACTCAACAGTGATGTACAAAAGCAAGATTTGTAAAGTCAACACCTTAGGTGTAAAAATAGGACTAAAACATGGCCCAAGGTCTTCTGATAATAGCAGCAATCACCTTCCCTGCATCTCTCAAAACATACAAACTCACTGAATACCAAGGAGACTGGCTTTAACAGATCATGGCACAAACGGAAGAATATAAAACATTTCCTTATTACAGATTCTCATTGAAAGGGCTTTCAGCACTCAGGGATAGAGAAAGAAGAGGTGCAGATGAGAGACATTAATCAACCATCAGAAACCAAGGACTGTATCGTATTGGATCTTCGTGCGACCATTTAAACTTGAAGGTGCTCCCACGCACGAGAGGGGCTGTGGATCAAGTTACTGAACTTGCGTATAAATCAATACACCTGAGACTGTGGGATTGGAAAGTCAGATAGCGCCGTGGCCCAGTCAGGAAGCCCTTCCTCCACAATCGAAAGACAGCAGTGGAATCAGCTGCAGGGGCAACAGATCACTGTGCTCTGCTTAGTGAGCGTTTTAATGAGCGTTTTGTACAGATCACAGAGGTGTAATGATGAAGGCCGCTAACCTACATATTGTATTTAATGGGAGTTCAGTGGCACTTCCCTCATTTCTGATGTGATCAGTCTCACCATGGGAATGCGTGAAGCGATTGATTTATTACATCCTGTGTGTGAATCTGGCTGTCTTGCTCAATAGTAGGACTGTGCAGAGACTGGGACACTGAAAATGGAGGCGTGTTTAATCAGTAACTCTTCAGATCAGTTACTGTTGTGTTTCTTTCTCACACAGTTGTTCCTTCTCTTAAACTGTGATCTTGCGGTCCCCACTGATAACTACTTTCCCGGTTTGCATTTCTGCTGTCTGTTGCCATAAACCTTTGCACACATTCCCGTGCTAGTCAGATAAAGTCTTAATACAGAATTCTCTCACAGTCAAAGATAAACCACAGCCTATCAAACAAGGTCATGTGCTGTTATACTAACCGCGTCATGTGCTGTTATACTAACCGCGTCATGTGCTGTTATACTAACCGCGTCATGTGCTGTTATACTAACCGCGTCATGTGCTGTTATACTAACCGCGTCATGTGCTGTTATACTAACCGCGTCATGTGCTGTTATACTAACCGCGTCATGTGCTGTTATACTAACCGCGTCTTGTGGCAGATTATCCAGAACAAGAGCTTTTCTGATCTGTCTCTAATGTGTAAAACATAAGCCTCATGTCCCATCCTTAAATGTGTTGTTTTCTCTTTGCTAGATAAAAAAAATCTGTTGTCAAAATCACCCAATGCGTTCTTTAAGCTGACTGGCACCCTAATATTTAATATAAATATTAAGAAGAAGATCAAAACATTATTTTAAATAAAATAGTTTTATAGTTTCAAGCACAACTCAAGATGCTCTCCTATCACCTGTACTATATGATTATTTCGAAACTGGCAGATGATGACGCAAGAGGCTGGGGTTTTGAGTTGTTCTTAATGAAATACTAGCACAGTGTGTACAATAAGATGCTGGGGTTTTGAGCTGTTCTTAATGAAATGTTAGCACAGTGTGTACAATAAAAGGCTGGGGCTTTGAGCTGTTCTTAATGAAACACTAGCACAGTGTGTACAATAAAAGGCTGGGGCTTTGAGCTGTTCTTAATGAAACACTAGCACAGTGTGTACAAGGCATGTCTTGAGATCTATGTCAGACCCTGACAGCTGTGCACATCTGGCCTTTCCCTCGTTACGTCAGCAGTCAGAAGTGTTCCTTAACCCTGCCCCAGCCCACGGGAGAGAGAGAGACAGAGAGAGAGAGAGAGAGAGAGGCCTTTCTGATGAGTCCGAGGGAGGCAGGTGCAGGGGATCTGTTGCAACACATCTCTCTGACGGAGCTCGTCACAGCTGCCCAACTTTCAGACCTCCCTCTTCACTCCCTCCCTCTCTCCCTTCCTCCCTCTTCCCTCTCTCCCTCTTCCCTCTCTCCCTCCCTCCTCCCTCTCTCCCCTCTCTCTCTCACTTGCCCCCCTTGTTTTCCAGCAGGGCAGGTCTGAGTGCTACAGCAGGAGTTTCAGACTCAGTTCCTCCCTCTCTCCTCCCTCTCTCTCTCGCTTGCCTCCCTTGTTTTCCAACATGTCAGGGCTGAGTATGCAACAGCAGGAGTTTCAGAGTTGTTTCCAAGATGCAGCTGCACCAAGGAGGTTCAAACTGTTTAAACACGCTGTGCCCAAGGAGGCAGCTTGCATGTCAAGATGAGAAATCCATCCCTTTCATTTTGATAGGATCACTTATTCCTGTTGACAATGTTTGCAATTCAGGAAAACAGGAAAAAAACTAATTTCCAACATCCTGCTCAGCACAGTACAGTGCAGCCATGAAATAATGCCATACAGAGGTCAATTGTTGGGTTTTAGATAACATATCGTTGTGTACAGGATTATTTGTATAAGGTTGAGAAAAAAAAAACTTGAATATTGCTTGAATATTAAGCACTGGTTATCTTGTTAACATTTAAGTATATCTCATATTGGTTAGTGCTGGATTCATTTGTTAATGAGAATGGAAAGAGCAAGCTTAGACAACAAAACAACTTTTCCTCTGATCAGCACACCTATGCAGTATAACGTGTGATCAACGCATGCTGTAAACGGGACAGACAGTCGATAACGTTTTCACGTGGATCACACAGGCTGCTGCTGCTGAAGACACACGTCTGAATCTTGGAATTCCCTTGCTGTGAAATGGTGCAGACTGCACCTCGGAGTCCTTGATAAAGCTGCTGCCCTTGCTGATTGCAGGCTGGTCTGGAGGACAGACATGTGTTCTGCATGAGTCACTGAGCTGCTCTCCCACATGCACACAAGGGAGCATGGGGAGGGGAGGGGGGCGGGGCATATCTGATATAATATAATATAATATTATAATATAACGCTGCTTTTATTCAATTACTGTAGTTTAACACACACACGCACGCACGCACGCAATACCCCATAGACAGCAGAACAGACCCTAAAATAAGCAAGACTGTATTGAAGTGAATGTGCAGTCTGTTTTATTACCATGCTCTGTTAAAGGCATTACCAAGGGACCAGGTACAGTACTGTGCAGGGCAGTTATACTTGCGACCAGAGGGTTTCCGGGACTGGGAACTGAAAAGATTCCAAATGAATGTCTCCAGGTAATCTGTGAAGAATTTGCTGATTTAAAGTTCAAGGAAATTAGATGTAACCTTCCTGCACTTTCCAGTACGATCCACATTTACACAGAGTCTCCCCAGCCACACATTTCTCTGCTTCTTTGTGGCCTCCCTACACTAATGTTCAAAAGGTTAGAATTCGCGGGAGGCCTGTGCCGCTCTATTTTTAAATGTGAGATCATCGCGAGGCCCTCGAGTGCCTTGTTTACTCCGTGTGATGTAACAGCAGTCACAAGATCCAGAGGGAAATGTTATTTTCCAATCCCCGACCTTGACACTGCCTGGACCCCTCACTCGCAGACATTGGACTCGGGTGACTAGATTCTTATAGTTTCACCTCAGAACTCAACAGCGTGCATGGCAGGAACAATTCCCCATTCATATTCACAGTTACCAAGCACCTGCTAAGAGGCACAGATCTCCTTGTGTCCTCCCGCGCTCCAGCCCCTGTGCCCCTCACTGTAATGCTACTGGATTTTCACACTGCAGAGCTGGTGCAATGCTGAAGCCTGGCTCTCGACCCTTCATTTCTTTCATGAGGCTGCTGCAGCTTCATTACGTGTTATTTAGCTGCACAGTCAGCGCATGTTCCAGTCTAAACGTGATATGCAGCCTGCCTGAGCCTTATGTCTAGATTTTATGTTAGAGCACACTACAGCACGCCTGAACCTTCTTGTGATTACCACTGTGAAGGAGGAGGGGGATGCAATCTGCTGCATGCGCAGTGTTTCTGATCTTGTTAAAAAAGGATCAATGTTGTATCTACTAATCCACTGCTTCAGGAGTTGTCACATGCATTCTAGGTCCCAGTACCAGAAAGCAACAAAAAGCAACAAAGAAACAAGCTTATTAATGAAGAATAATTGAAATTATTCCAGGGTATATTGCTGGTGGGTATCCCCTCCATCGAGTATTGGGAAGCAGGAGGGGGATTGTATAGCCGGCATGCTAGCTCAGTACTGCAGGGTCTCAAAGCACAGTGCCTGATCTCTGTGTCTTGTTCTTTAAACAAGCGATTTATTTCACTGACCCGGCAGCAGGAGAGAAATGGGTCTGAATCCTGCAGTCAGCATTTTAAAGTTTGCTACTGAATAGCAAGGTTCTGAGAAAAGCTATGAATGAAAGTGATGCTCCTACCCAGTGCCGGTGATTGAGTGGGCAGCTATATTGTGATTCATCGCTTTGTAACAGAGCAGCAAAGAGGAACACAGACAGAGCATGCAACACGACTGCACCCTGCATAAAAAGCATGCAACACAACTGCACCATGCATGAAAAGCATGCAACATGACTGCATCATGCATAAAAAGCATGCAAAAATGACTGCATCATGCATGAAAAGTACCTACTAGGGCTTAATGGCATCTGTTTAGCTCCATATTCTAATGACAGTGGCGGACCTTTACAGTACCACCCAAAATTAAGAAAACCTGGGGCTGGTTTCACAAAACAGTTCTACAGAGCAGTCGGCTAAATCCAATTCACTTCCATAGAAGAAAAATATATATTTAAGAAAAAAAACACATTTATCCTTTAATCATATAGACTGGCTGAGTGGATTTCTACTAAACCTTTTCGTTTTATATTAAAAGTTTTTTTTTAAGCAGGTTAAAATCGGATAGTAGTAGCCAGCTAAGTCCTGGCCCCTAAAAATCAGTCCTGGGAGAAGCACCAGCAGGATTCATTCATTGTTAAAACAGACCTCGTATTCTGGGAAAAACACATCAGACTTGTCCTGATTCCCAAGCTTTACCTTTAACTGAGTTACTGACAGAAAGTCTAGCTGTGGACTGGGGCTGGATAAACAGTGTCATGAATGTGAAGCATTATTATTAATAAAAACAAGCATTCTTGAATAGGATGCAAAAGGCTGTCTGTATAACAAATCCATTGTTTTTGTGATCCCCTCCTTTTAAGGAGTTTGCTAAAAGGACCATAAATACTGCTCCGAAACATCCTTGGAAGTGTCACTCCTACCAGCCACGCAGGATCACTGCTCTTCATTCAGATAATCTATTATCCGTTACTGTAACAGATTCATCTAATTGAAGCATATTGGAAAAAAACAGTCCTATTTGACAGAGACTGCAGTAATGTGTATGTGCAGCAGTTTCTCACTGATCGTGGCCAAGGCTGGCTGTTTCTGTGTGTCTTGATTAATGGCAGTGAGCTGACAGCCAGACTCCTTCATGCACAAGGATCAGAACAACACATTCAGGGGAAAAAAAACCCTCTGTCCATCACATGAATGTTTATCTCGTTTTGCAAAAAATGACCCCTGAGATGCATGAACTCTTTGAACTGCTGAACACTGCAAGACCAGTGCAACAGTGTGGCTCCAATACCGCTCCAGCAGCACAGGAAAGAAAGACTCCACTGGATTTGTATTGTGTTTCAGGGTGTTAATTAGGAGGGACTTCAAAAATTAACCAAGAGGGGAAAAACACAAGCTGGGCCGATATAGAGAAGCAATGTTCACATTAAAACAGAGCTTAGACAGGCAGGGGCGCTGGAGGGATTACTAAGTGCTGACAGGGTACCTCCAGCGCTGGGTTACACCTCTTATGTTCCCCAAATGCCTTCCATATAACCAGAGACGCAGCACCTGGGTGGAATCTGCAACACAAAAGTGCGTCAACAAATGAAGCGAGCCATGTCCCTGGGGCTTGACCATACCGCAATGCTGACATTCAGCAGTGGGGCACAGCCCCCTTTCCAGGGCTATTCGTGGCTGCAGGGGCTGAAAATGGGATCGGAAAATTGAAAGGCCACATGACAAGCAGTGGATTGCTGTCTAGAACTCGCTACCAACTTTCCTTTTTGTTTTGGCACATTCTTCCTGGTTTAAATCATCTGTGAGCTTCTGCAATGGAAACAGAAAGGCTATGCTTTCTTTAGCTGTAAGAAAAGCCCATGGGGTGGGCAAGCGAGCAGCATGGCGTTAACAATGGAACCTAGTTACATTCTGGAATGCAAATGAAGCAAGGGTTAATGAAGGGCGCTTGGTTATTCACTTCACAGCTCTGATATCAATATTATTATTCTAATGTTTTATTTTTTTAAATTTTTTTTAGGCCTCTGCAATTTTTTTTTCAGTTTTTTTCATGAATGGAAAAAATCCATCAATGTTCAAAGCAATAAAGCAGAGCAAGTAAAATGCTTCCTGCAGCTGAAAAAGGGTAACCCTGATCCGGGAACGAAAAACTCCAATCAGATGACCAGGATTAACCCCGGCATGCTTCCTCGCCTGTGCAGACCAATCTGTTATGACAACACCAGCAATTCTCATGGGTACCAATGGGCACTGTGAAAAGTGGTCCGATTGGATAACAAGCATTCCGAGGACCTATATTTACCCTATTTAAAAGACACACTGTGGTTTCCACCTATGCAGAGATGTATAGGCAGCTTTATGCTTTCTTTGTCAATGGACCCGGTCACAGTAAAAAAGTTTAAAGAAACAAAACACAAGCTTCATGTTGTTTTGTTTTTTTATTCACCAACGTACTGTGCACAGCAAATAATAATTAATTGCAGATTATTCATTCATTTCATTATGCTCAAGGATGCCTAATAAAAGATCACTCCTCTGCCCTTTGCTTTTAAAAATGTGACTGTATGAATATAAACTGAGGACAGGCTGATTACAATGAACCACGGCAGTTTAAAGGGCTTTTACTTGATTGCGTTCTTGATTGTAAACACACACTGCTCATAACGTCACACTAGCCACCCTGAAAGTTACAAAGCAGAATAAACACAGAGCACTCCAACGTGCAGCAACACGATCTGGGAGACTAGAGACAGCCTGCAAGAAAATGTGCAGAATTAAAAAAGCAAGCTATTTATTTCATGTACCAGGGAACCCCTGAGGAGACAGGCGGTCATGCTACAGAGCTGTCTATTGTTACCTTCACTCTTCTTATTGCTCTCGGTCTCTTGAAAGATTTCCATTAGCCTCCGTGGCAAAGGGCCTTTGCATTGTACCAGAATGTCTTCAATTACATTTAAATTGTGTAAGCATGTCCGAACCACGGACACACATGCACACGCATCAGAACATTCTCCCCTCTCACATTCTGTCCTTGTTCACAACTCAGAACCACTTTTCTACCTGTGTGTGTAAAGTAGACAATTTGATCAAATGAAAGAAACCAAAACCAAACACAACCACAAACAAAAACTGGCTTTCTCAAAAATGCCCGAGGAGAGATTCTAACCTATTTTCGTTTTCCTTCTGGGCTTTCATGTTCTGTGCTGCTTGCGACTGAAATGTGACATTAATTATCTCACAGGGAATGCCAGCTGGACCAGCAAAGTAACTCTGCATCACTCTATCACTCTTCATTTCTATTTCACTTGCACTAAAGCTCCGCTCAGCCCTGCTGCTGCTGTCGGCTCTGTTCTCACCTCTCTCACAGCACAGTAACTCTGCATCACTCTATCACTTTTCATTTCTATTTCACTTGCACTAAAGCTCCACAGCTACACCTTTAACGAGGAAAAGTTCCACCAAATAAACAATGTTGCCGATAATTGGAGATCGCAATGCCTCAACAAGCTATCAATACCCTTCATAAAATCTGACTTGTATTTCCGATTTATCTATTAAAGGCAAAAAAACAAACAGAACACAACAGAAAGCACCCCAGCAGTGTTGAGAGGATACATAATACAAACATTTGCCTGCGCCCCTGTCTGACATCTGTTCTTGTTGTTCGCGCGCTGATGAATTATGCATCTTTACAGATAAGCACATTTAATTAAGAAGATGGGTCACTGTGTCTTGTACAGGATAGGAACGGGTGCTGCATCAAAGCTGGAGCACCTTTTGTTTCGTAGCACTTAACAGGCAGAGAAGCTGCTTTGTTATTGTTTTCATCTGTTCTCTCTTTGTTTCTTTTTTTTAAAAAAATACATTTTCAATCCACGCTGCAAGTTGCATCGTTTTGGATGAAAAGGAAAACTCAACACTGGAAATTTAAGAATATAATGTGCCCCCTTTTGCAAATATTGGGTACATTTCTGCGTGTTGCAATATACGATTTGTGCTTTATATATAAGGGGCACAGTATACAAAGATAAAGGTATTCTATACAGCACACTGGTGCTTTTTATAGGGAGGTATATAAGTGATGTTTATTATACAGTAGAAGAGGTGCACATTTTAAAAGAGCTGTGTTATACAGTAACCCAGGGCTGCTCTACCACAAGACAAACATTTGTCATTTAATTGATTTACTTTCTTTTGAGTTTCTTAATTCAGCATCACAAGCCAAGCCTGACCCACAGTCCTGAGACTGCATTGCTGTGCAAGCCTGACCCACAGTCCTGAGACTGCATTGCTGTGCAAGCCTGACCCACAGTCCTGAGACTGCATTGCTGTGCAAGCCTGACCCACAGTCCTGAGACTGCATTGCTGTGCAAGCCTGACCCACAGTCCTGAGACTGCATTGCTGTGCAAGCCTGACCCACAGTCCTGAGACTGCATTGCTGTGCAAGCCTGACCCACAGTCCTGAGACTGCATTGCTGTGCAAGCCTGACCCACAGTCCTGAGACTGCATTGCTGTGCAAGCCTGACCCACAGTCCTGAGACTGCATTGCTGTGCAAGCCTGACCCACAGTCCTGAGACTGCATTGCTGTGCAAGCCTGACCCACAGTCCTGAGACTGCATTGCTGTGCAAGCCTGACCCACAGTCCTGAGACTGCATTGCTGTGCAAGCCCTGACCCACAGTCCTGAGACTGCATTGCTGTGCAAGCCTGACCCACAGTCCTGAGACTGCATTGCTGTGCAAGCCTGACCCACAGTCCTGAGACTGCATTGCTGTGCAAGCCTGACCCACAGTCCTGAGACTGCATTGCTGTGCAAGCCTGACCCACAGTCCTGAGACTGCATTGCTGTGCAAGCCTGACCCACAGTCCTAAAGAGGTGAAACACACAAGACTGCATCTCCATGCTAACACTGAAGGACTGAATCAACCTGCTCCTAAGTAATTCCTTAATATGCAGCTTCATGTGTCTTTTTTCAGTAAATGATCTCCTAATGATGTTAGAAATGGCTGAATCATACAGCTTCTTGCCTCGTTAAACCGGAAAGGCTTTGAACAATTACCAAAATGGATGATCCTGCTAAGCAAGGTCTCACTTGAACTTCTTTCTGACCTGCCCTAGCCGCTCCGTGCAAACCAAAAGACACAGACAGTGTGCTGTGCAACAGAGTCATGATTGGGACACTTCAGTAACCTTTAAAAAACAAATCTGATAAGCAAATTTATCACAAGTGGGATGGGAAACTAGACACACAGGTCTTCATCGAGGGATGTGTAAACAGCATTGCTCAGAAATATTGGCAAGCGATTAAGAACTCAATACGTTTTTACTGGCACTGGCAGCTGTTCCTAGTTTATACAGAAGCAGCATTATAGTTTATGAAAAACAAGCCCAAACAAACAAGAGTAGATACATTGTGCATCTTATTGAGAATGCATCAAGGTTTTAACCTCATGCAACAATTGGATTAACAATCTCAGTTTTTTTGCCACAATTGAATCACGTTCTTTAGAATCTGTTGAAGGCAGCCTCAGAAAGAGAGGCCAAGTATCTGTCGCGTCTGGAGAGTGAGCTGCTCAGAGGGGGTGCCCCTCCAGCTTCAGGCATTTGGGGAAGCTTATATTGCACCAGTCCCAGCTCAGTGGACAAACAGAGAGGACAGTTTGTGTGCACAGAGGCCTGCAAAACAAAAACCAGATCCCAAAGCTGCCGTACCATGACTACAGGGTCCCTCTGAGAAGCAGCAAGCTGTGAAAGGCAAGGAAACAATTGAGAATCTCCTTCCTGGACTCTAAGGGCGAAACTCAGTGAACTGCATCGTTCAGGTCCTGCTCATACTCATCCCCCCACTGCTGGGGGGCTGCCAACCTCCAGAAATCTACTGGAGATGAGACATGAACCTGACATGCACCGAAATATAATGCATAGCATTTAGAAAATAAGACAGGAACCCGAAATATAATGCACAGCATGGAGGAGATGAGAGACAGGAACCCGAAATATAATGCATAGCATGCACAGCAATCGTCCAAGTACAGCATCTTATTAAAAACATCAGCACCTTCTCCTTAAACTACTGCTCTGAGATTAGCATCAACAAGACAGCGGTTGCAAGACATGAAACAGGGAACATGACAAAGTTCCGTCTGGTCGTATCTCAGGCTAGCCTGGCATGTTAATCAGGGCCTCTGTTTTCACTTCCTCTGCTCCTGCACCACCTTTCTTATTTTGGAACAAGTTGTGGATGTAAACACAGCTGATGGAAAGTTTCCTAGAATCGCTCAGAAAAATATTTATTGGTGTATACACAAGAGTGCTGGTCTGAACTCTCCTTCACGTTTCCTTTGTCAGTATCTGAACCACCCAAACACATGCTGCTGGTGCCACTAAATACAGTGCCTTGCTGCTATCCAGTCCAAGAGACAGCTGCTCCAGCCTAATGGATCGCTAAGCACTCTCCTCACACACAGCCTCCGATGGGAATCCTGGACCCCAGGACCCCTGCGCTCGCTGCTTTAATCTCACTCCCCCTGCAGTTACTATATCCTGGATGTCTGGTACCAGGGACAAGATAAAGATGCAAGTCTCTTGTATTCTGGCTCACTGAAATACCAAGCAGTTAACATTAGTGCCAAAGGGTGGAAGAGTCTGGACGGAGCTCTGGTCCTTGTGCAAATAAGCAGGCTTTGATGTTGGAAAGAGGAATCTGTGAGCTGGATTTTGTATTGCACTTGAAGATGGACTGGGGCCAGCACAGGTAAGTCCGTTGAGAGCATTTACTAATGAGGCTCAAAACAAAGGGATTCAGCTGGAGGATGCTTATCCTGCAAGCTACCAGCAGGACGCACTTGTGGTTGGAAGCGAAAGCAGAAACACACTGGGTCACATTGTTAGAGAGTTCATACTGAAGGCATTGCTTTAGCTCAGCACAGTGTCAGTGTGGGAAAACAGACAGAAGCCAGTCTTAGCGATAAAGAACAGTAAGTGACTACAGAAGGAATTGGTGTGATCACTACCTCCTACACTGAGTAGAGGGACACCTCTCATCTCTACAGCTGACACGAAGCAGCACCAGCTGGGACTCTTCGCTGTGTAAGTTAATTATACAGGGCAGCCCTTCAACCCTTAAATTAAAAAAAGTTAACTGCAGTGAGCCATGGTAACAGAACAAAGTGATGCCTCACACAATGCCATGATATGACATGTGACATGATGACTCACAGAGAGCTTCCCACACGTTCTAAACTATTTAAAACTTTTCCATGAGGAGCATTCTCAACAACTGGCTCTCCATATTGGAACTGTTTGGTTATGGATTGTGGTCCAAATATAACTACTAAGACCAGGGCAAAAATTGTGCCAGATGAAGGTTTGCATGGAAATGGGCTCAGTGATCCAAAGCAACACGGCAGACTGAGATGACTATGAAAATCAAACGAGAAGCGCCGAGTCCAGGCCCAAATCACAGGTCCGACTGACTAGCTTTTCTTTTCACAAGGAGAGGTTCTGAGATCTCCACCCTTCTACAGCAGGAGCATGTTTGCTGAAAGACTGAACCTCACACATACTGTACTGTAGGGCATTGGAGCTGCCTGACTTTGTCAGTTCTGTGCATCCAGTGTCTTCTTATACTTTGTCAGTACAGTCTTTGGAAGAAACAATACAAGGATCGGTGGAACCAAACAAAAAGCTGAGATCAGAAAAGCCGTTGCTAAAAGATAAACACATGCCCGCATGGGCCGCCAGACTGCTGGGACCACAAATAAGAAAGGGTGCATGAAAGAGGCTGAAAGATCAAGGTAACAGACACATTACAGCCCATATCACACATCAGCTGCAGACGCCTTTTACAATAAGGGCTTTCCTTTGAAAAGGTGACCTTCTGCAGCTCAGTTTATTTTTGTGTCTTATTGTTCTCTTCTCAGCTTATAGAGCTCATAGAGGTTCGTCTGCACTTCATTTTAAAAAACACTCTATCAAACGCAGCAAAAAAAACAAAATTCTCTCTATGTCTGAAAGCTATTTTTGTTATATATAGTTTCATCTGAGAAAGCTTTGACATTACTGGGTGCACACAAGGACTTTTAATAAAAAGAAAGGGTTTTCTACTGGCTTTTACAGGGTGGTGGCTGGGAAACAGGCTTCGACAGAACAGTGAGAAGCTGAAAGAACGTTGTCATGGTTATCAGAGACAAGAACACGGGTTTTAAAGCCTGGAATATCAAGATGTTTTATGTCTTCCTGTGGGTCTTTTAACTACCAAGCAATTTTAACAGTCAAATAAAGACACCCACTCTTTATAGGGGGTGTAATCCGTTTGCAGACGGGAAGAAACCAAAACTGGAGGATAAATGTTATTATTATTATTTGTTTATTTAGCAGATGCCTTTATCCAAGGCTATACAGAGACTAGGGTGTGTGAACTGTGCATCAGCTGCAGAGTCACTTACAACAACATCTCACCCGAAAGACGGAGCACAAGGAGGTGACTTGGAGTAAATTGCTGCTTTTCAAAGCGCGGAATACAGCTATCCTTAAAGAATTCTGCAAACAATGGCCTTCTTCTGATATGCTCTCTCTTTAGATCACTATTGGTTCTAGCAGTTCTGAAATGACACTATAATGTCTGCAGCGCTCCATGCCTTGGCGATTCTTAAGGCTGCTCTCATTCGTAAAATGAAAACAGGAACGATGACTAGCTACTGCTCAGGCGATGCTGGAGGAATGATGGCTGGGACTGGAGAATAAATGAAGTTTCCGACTGACAGGCAATCGAGGGAGGTAACCGGCTTTTTGTTGCCACAGTTAATGAATTGCTTCTGCTAAATAGAGCTCTCTAAGAAAGCACAGTTTAGACACCATTGTGACCTTTGCCACTGAACTCCCTGTAGCAGCCAGTGGGGTCGGAAACCCTCTGAAATTCTGCAATCTAGCGCTTCATTGAAATGTGCTACAATACCACAGGCCAGTGTTCCTCTGCATTAATCCTAATGCATGAACCCCTGTGACACTAATTCCAAAGCGTGGGCGTCACTCATTAGCTTTGCTAACTGATCCAGTTTTCACAGATAATGGATGTGCTTGCATGGTAAACAAAAATCCTATTACATATGAGATTTTCACACCTCAGATCTGTGTCTGATGGCTAGGGCAGCCAAGCTTATTAAGAGGTGATTTCCAGGGCTTGGGAAAGAGGAAACATAGCCACTGTAGTTATCTATCCAGAGCCATGCTAAAACAACACAGCGGACATCTATCTGCAAACTCCCCTGCGCATGCTACACTACAGCCAGGTTCTTCATTCTCTGCCAGCGCTGGCCAATGCCAGTATGAAGGGGCATACAGAAGTTAAACAAAGACCTGACTCCAGCATGGCAGTGCCAGCTAAGTTCTGGTTGTTTTCCGGAGGTCGGGCAGATAGTAGTTCCTGGCCGCTCGGCCCACGGAGAGCGCTGGCTTGCTGTATTAATGCAGGTCACGACTGAACCTCTAATTGAAGGGCAAAGCCCCAGGAGGAGGAGGAGAAGGAGGAGTGGCCCCACAATTAAAACCCAGCTATTTTCATATTAATGAGCGCTTTTTAATTTGAATGAATTAGTCAAGCGCTGAGTGCTTGCATCACGGATTCTGCATTGTTTTTTTGTCTTGCTTTGAAAGAAGAGCCAAAGACATTACTGTTTACTGACAGTGACTCAATGGGCGGTTATCCTCCTGAAAAAACTAACAAAAAAACTAAACAAAACCCAATTGCTTTTAGTCTCTTTGCACTTGGGTGCTGCCCAGGAGCAACAGTTCCTGTTAGATTCCGACAGCTACTAAGCAATGGAAGCTAGTTTCTGAAAAGTGAATTTCAAGGTTTCAAAATGAGCGTTTTATTCGAACAGTTCACAATATCTCCTACAGTTAAACCACATGCAAAGTATCCTGACCGTATGAGACAGCTAATCTATCAGATCTCAGTTGTGTCACTTTCAATGTTTTTTTTTTTAATAGACATATTGCTACTGACTAATAAAATCCCTGGCGACGTGCAGAAGGAATGTTGACAGATCACAGCCCAGTGTATTAAACCTACCTAACTTACCTTCTGCAAATTTAGCAGTCGCCAATTGTTTTTATAATTTTTTTCTCCCAATTTGAAATGGCCAATTATTTTTAGGCTCAGCCCGCCGCTAACACCCCAGAGCTGACTCGGGAGGGGCGAAGATGAACACTCGCTGTCCTCTGAAGTGTGTGCCGTCAGCCGACTGCTTTTTTACACACTGCAGACTCGCCATGCAGCCACCTCAGAGCTACAGCGTCGGAGGACAACACAGCTCTGGGTAGCTCACAGGCAAGCCTGCAGGCGTCCGGCCAGACTACAGGGCTCACTGGTGCGCGGTGAGCCAAGGACATCCAGGCCAACCTACGCATGGGGGATTGCACAAATGAGTTCACGTGCTGGGATTCAAGTGAATGATTAATTCGCAATTGAATCCCAGCACAGCTGTATATATAGATGCACAGATCACTCACGCTGGGTTGGGTGTACAGCGAGGAGGTACGGGAGAGAGAGAGGAGATAGAAAGACAATAAGCTCAGCACGGTACTTGTTTGTTTAGTGTTCGTCAGCTGTTTGTTTGTTTGTCTATTTGCTTTGGGCAGCGTGCCGTTTTGTTTTATGTGTCAGTGGTTTGGTTTTGTTCAACCCGTTTCTTTGTTCGTTTATTAAAACGCATTAAGGCAATAAAAGTCATGTATAACAGGACTTTATAATATGACAGAAAGGTCTACAGTGGATACTGTATGTGTGTATGCATGAGTCAACATTCTCACATACTACTATTCAGCCACATGCATTCTGAATTCTGAGCAGAGCACTTCACCTTTTACAGGAAGAGACAGCGGATCTCATTAGCAGAGAAACAGCCCTGGGGAACAGAAGAAACACGAGACCAGGGGGCTCGCTGCAATTATCAGTGATGTTTCTGACTGAAATGAATAATGTTTCTGAACTTCCTAAACTCTACATTAATTAATTGTCTAGCTCCTTTATTACAAATTATAATAATAATAATAATAATAATAATAATAATAATAATAATAATAATAATAATAAATAACAGCTTAAAAGCTTTCCTGCATTTCAGGCCTTTTCTCATTCTACAGATATACAAGGTTGACCAGTCACGTGACACACAAGACAGAAGTGATTTACAGTTTCAGGCTGTAAAGTGATGTGTCACAAGCTCTTTGCATGTGAAAAAATGACACATGGCTGTTACAGTTTCACACTGCAGGCCATGCTGCTTAAATACATGAGTGTGTCTGATTCAGACAGTGAGGAGCAGGGCTCTGTGAATCTACAGTGAGGATCACCAAAATATTCACAGCCCTGACCTCTCTGAGACTGTAATAGAGAGCAGCACCCAGTCTAGATTGTAATACAAAGCAGAATACAGCAGCTTGATCCCAATGACAAACAGCTCTCCATAGGGATCAGGGCATTTCAAACGATCCATTCCACTGGAACTCTGAATTGGACTGTTTGGAACACAGACCAGGACTGCAGAAATGAAGAGACCCATTCAGAAGAGCTTACTGTCCTGATCCTATTACTGCTGTTGACTGTGTCTCTGCGGACTGGGAATATTAAATTGAGTCTCGATAATATGAGGAGTTAGAGGGGATTTATCACATTACCTCATTAATTGATATCCCTTCCTAATACGTTTTTTTACAAGCCTCTTGATTACTGATTGGGATTAGGCGTACGCAAAGATAATTGCTTTGGAGGAAACTGAAGAACTGACTGCATCAGAGAGAGAGAGAGAGAGAGAGAGAGAGAGAGAGAGAGAGAGAGAGAGAGAGAGAGAGAGAGAGAGAGAGATTGAGAGAGAGAGAGAGAGAGAGAGAGAGAGAGAGAGAGAGAGAGAGAGATTGAGAGAGAGAGAATAGAGAGATGAGAGAGAGAGAGAGAGAGAGAGGAGAGAGAGAGAGAGAGAGAGAGAGAGAGAGATTGAGAGAGATCCTAACTTCACAGGAAGAGGAGAGAGAGAGAGAGAGAGAAGAGAGAGAGAGAGAGGGGGAGAGAGAGAAGAGAGAGAGAGAGAGAGAGAGAGAGACGAGCTTGAGAGAGAGAGAGATTGAGAGGATAGAGAGAGATTGGAGAGAGAGAGAGATTGAGAGAGAGAGAGAGAGAGAGATTGAGAGAGAGAGAGAGAGAGAGAGAGAGAGAGAGAGAGAGAGAGAGAGAGAGAGAGAGAGAGAGAGAGAGAGAGAGAGAGAGAGAGAGAGAGATTGAGAGAGAGAGAGAGAGAGAGAAGATTGAGAGAGAGAGAAGAGAGAGTGGTTGTAAGAGTTTTAATTAGGGCTTTCTAATAACGAGTCTGAAGGCTGATTACAGCCGATTAATGCATCAATATCTCTGAATGGAGTTTATTTTGTAAAAGTGTACAGTGGTTTAAAAAGTTTTAATACAAACAGCAAAGGAAGATACTATCTCAGCTCTGTCACTGACCCCTGCTGTTGTGGGCATCTGCAAGCAATGGGAAAACAGCACAGGAATGAATGAAGATCTTGTCCCTTTAGCTCATGAATATCAGAAATCTCTTAGAGGCTTGCATTGTGGTAAGTGGAGACATGAGCAAAGTGCGTTCACAAGCTTGGCATTCAAATCAGAAACAAAAGACGAAAAGGAGACGAGAGCCTGTCAGCACATGAAGGAAATGGTTTATTGAAAACCCCAGTGATTGAGTGGAGTCTTTGTCTTTTTAATAAAGCACTAGAATCAGTCACTCATGCAGAGCGATCTTCTGATTTAACTTTGTCAGTGTACTGCTGAGTGATCTCACATGGCAATGCAGGTTCTCCAGGTTTTATTAATCACCAGATGTGGTTTTCTTACAGCACCCGAGGCACCTTTCTAGGGACAGCGTGAATACAGATGAGACGACTCAGTGGTTGATTATCATATTTGAGGCCAGGGCACGGGAGCCCCTGTAATTACCATCTTGATGCAGTCTGAGCCTCTGTCACAAGGCTTGGTGGGTGACGTCAGACCAGGGAGGAGACAGACACAGACAGCACTGGGGTATGAGTGCGCTGGTGCGCGGATTAATAACAAATACAAAGTTTAAACACAACAGAACAGGTATACAAAACACAAGGCACTATGGCCAAAACAGACAAACAAAACAGACACGAAACAAGAACAAGTAACGTGTGTGCTGGTGTAAACAATTGCTTTTTACTATTGGCTCTCGTCTTATGACTCACGTCTCATTCTGCCTCTGAACACACTAACCTGTAATAATCACCTGCTGTTGGAAGTAGACTGTCAATCTATCTGCACAACCTTTAGCTCTGCTCAGGACTGCAAATGAAATGGCTGTTGGTAAGCTGTTGGGAGATGGAGGCCCACATCGCTACATCTCTGCCACTAAACTGACATGATCAGGAATCTAATCTGACAGACTCAGCTCCCAGGCAGTGTGACTGTGAGCCTCTGCTGCTTCCGCTGATGCAACCACAGAGGGGGTTTCAGGAGCATTACTTTTGATGTGCATGTTTGGAAAAGTTATATTCCAGTGTTTATGCAATTAAAACCCTCTCCACGTAAGGAATTAGTCAGTATTACAGATGGCTATTACGTCAAAGCAGGCTGTAATCCTTGGTTACTGCTGCATATGGCAATAAATATAAGTCAAATGGATTTTTCTTTTTTTTTTCAGTTTACAGATTTTTTTTTTCAAATCAGATTTTAGGCCTTTGACATGTATGGCTGCCAGCAAAGATCCCCTTTCAAACTATTCTTGACTGCAAGCCCAGAACCTGATAGGAAGCCTTCCTTTCACCCCGGAGAGTTTTTTACGATGCATGCTTCCACTTGAAAGAAAGACTAAACCAGGTTTGTTAGAATTCCTGAAATTTAAGTGTGGCAGATTTGCAGGCCTGTGTCCCAACACGCTGGCCTCTGCTCAGAGTTCAGGTTTTATTATCAATGTCTTCGCTCCGTCCCTTTGAAGTGATAAGGGTTTGACTGTATTATCATGAAAAATGAAATCATTTCAAAAGCCTGGATGAAACCTTACTGGGATTTTTGAAGACGTTTTGTTCTAAAATCATCATGCACAGTGCCTGCAATATAATGACCTTGAGAAGCGTTTTGAGGGCATCTTAGCAAAATAATATGCAGCAGCCACTCCCTCAGCTACATCAGGAACGACCTGTGTGTGGATTTTTTTAAAGTGGTTCACTGCTGTTTTCCTCCTAGCACTAAAACCTTACTCTTAATAATCTTGTACCCATCGTTCATTTAGAGCTTCATGCATGATGTATCCCGAAGCTACAAGGCCTTCAGTTTTAAGCCCTTTTCTTTCTTACTCCCTCTCTTAAACCCACTAAAGAGAAACTGGCTTCTCTAAACAGGAAGCTCAGCTGTGGAAAGCTGCCATGGAGCTGTCTACAAGAGGTTCCTGTGGCATGCAGGAAAGCGCTCTGGCTTCCCAAACACACACACCACAAACCAGCTCCTCCACAAACAGACATGAAGTAGAGTACACACACACACACACGCTGCACCACAGCAACTGCCACACTGCGATACACAAACTGAACGTTCTCTACCATGTGCATTCCCTGCCGTACTTCACGCTGCACTCCCATCACAAACCTCTATATGCCATTGCCTTTAGCAACCCTGCCTGGGAGCCAGCCAGGGACTTGCATAACCACGACCTTGTCCTCTGCAGTTTGTGGATGTCATTGCTGCCACCGTGTCAGCACTTAATGTTTGGCTTGAGTCGACAATGCATTACCCCCTACAGGAAACACCCACTGCCATCACTGCCGAGGAGGGCAGGGCAGCCCATGAGGGCATGATTGACTAAGCAAGGCTGTAACGAGTTGAGATCCTGTCCAAACACAGCGCTGGGGAAGTGTTCTCAGAACACAGCTCAGTCAAGGAAGAAGCACAGGCCAAGAGCATTCTGCACGTACCAGTGCTATAACAACAGAAGAGGAAAGAAACCATCTTACAAGCTGGTGAAACTCCCGACTCACACCAGCTATCAACTAGAGGCTATGACATTAGTCACATCCTATTCAGCATGGTTACATGAAGTTAAATGCTGTGTGTTTCATTTTAAACAGTTCATCCAGCAGCAACACAAAGGATTTAAACAGTTTTAAACAGTTAACCCAGAGCTAACACAGAGGATTTATCAATGACCCGTTTAATCCTCAGTGGATTTTGACAGTGTTTGTGACACCAGCTACCCACTGTAGGTGCAAGATACAACCAGAAAACAATATGACAGATATAGGCACACTTCTAAAAGCTTACCATAGTGCAAGTGCAATAAAGCACAGTGAAAGCATGACAAAGCATAGGTAAGCATTGTAAAGCACAGAGAAGCATGGTAAAGAATATTCCAAAACATAGCAAACCAAGGTAAACTAAGCTAACTGCATTGCATAACCATAGGAAAACTGCAAAATCACCATAGCAAACTTGGATAAGGGCAGAGAGATCTGTCACAGGTAAACAGACCCTTGTCCTGAGTATATGTGACTGGTGTCTGGAGTGGACCCTGCTTTCAGGGGTGGCTCTGCTGCTGTGGTGTGATTATAGACTAGAACACTGAGGACAGCATTTTATGTTTGATTCCCTGTCCTCTTAACAGGCTGTGGCTGATTCAGCAATTTCTCATTTGAAACAGTAAATGGCCATTGATCTTTCTGGCTGAGAAAAATGAAATGGTAGTGCTCTCTATGGATCTCTAATGGCGCCAGCGAAAAGGCGAGAACAAGTCTGGTGGTGAAGTCTGCTACACCACTGCACAGCACAGTACTACTGGGGGTCAGCTGGAACCTTCAGGTGTGTGTGTGTGTGTGTGTGTGTGTGTGTGTGTGTGTGTGTGTGTGTGTGTGTGTGTGTGTGTGTGTGTGTGTGTGTGTGTGTGTGTGTGTGTGTGTGTGTGTCTGTGTGTGTGTGTGTGTGTGTGTGTGTGTGTGTGTGTGTGTGTGTGTGTGTGTGTGTGTGTGTGTGTGTGTATATAGATATATATATATATATATATATATTATATATATATATGTATCACTTGTGAAAAAAGCCACAACAATTACAAAATGTTCCCTATCATACTTTATGCACATCAGAAGTGTGATAAATGTGTCTTTATAACCAGCCTGCATTTCTCATTTCAAAATCCAAGACAGTCCCAAACCCAGCAGTGTGTGCAAGGATGTCTTTCCCATGCTTCTCTGTTTCTCTTGAAGGAATCCTGCTGGGTGCAGTACAGAGTTACGGGATAGCGAGAACTTCACAGCGTTTGGGAGCAAGTCTCATGAAAGGCACAATTGCTTTTCAGACTCTAGTTTTAACCAGTAGCCCTCTACACACACACAGAAAGAGTATACTTTACATTGAAACATTACAGCAACACAACCTCTAGTTGAAAATACAAATCCCATAGAGATCAAAGTAAAATACATGCTACTATCTAATGTGCATTGACATGCATGTAACCATCACTCCAGCTGAAATTAAAAGAACACAACAGGCTTTTTATGAAATACAGTCATTTTTGGTTCAGATTTGAACTCCTGTGAATAGAGGGTATTATTCACTATTGGACAAAACATGCATTCATTCCATAAAAACAGCAATTTTGTAGGCGTGTGCATCTCTTTCACAAGTTTGTAAGGTTGTGTGCATCCCTCGCCTTACCTTCTGCTAAGTCGGCAAAACAAAAGCTAGCGGGCTATTTACGAGGAAGTTTCCACAACGCCACCTGGCGGTCCATGACAGAATGGAAACTCTGTATTATACGTGTACTTGACAGCGCAAACAAAGAGCAACCATTTACAACGTACAACGGTACTAACAGAAAAAAACCCCAGACACTTCCCTGACTAACCCCGAATGAACATGCTCTCCACGGTCATATTCAATACGGTAGCCTGCCACACTCTGGATATGAGTATGAAATATGAGAGGTGCAACACCACGAGTAATTATAAACTCGAATAATATATTAAATAATAAAAAATAATAATAATAGTAATAATAATAACAGGCAGCACTGTATAGTAAGAATAACATATATGGATATTAAATAGTTGGGTGTTTTTTTAAACATGTATGCAAGCTGGTCCGGGTTATTTATGTAACCTACAGTCAATGTGTTAACTTGACATTACTGTTATCAGTTATCTGAGCGCTAGAAACTCAGTTCAGTAATTAGACGGAAAAATAAACTCGTACCTGCTTACCATCAAAAGCGGAAAAAATACAGTGTGGTACAGTAGTACACACATTTAATGGAAAAAGTGCATAGTATATATATATATATATATATATATATATATATATATATATATATATATATATATACATTAATACTAATAATAATAATAATAATAATAATAATAATAACAAGAATAATATACTTTCGACTCACCTCTTCCACTGTCAGTGGCATACAGATTCTATACTCCTTTAACAACATATTACTTTCATTAATTTCAAATTCCTCGCAGTCAGCAAAAAAGAAAAAAAAAAAGAAAAAAAAAAAAAGTATAACAAGATATGTAGAGATTAGATCTATGTGAGGCTGCGTTGCTAGATGTGCAGGTATTGTCCGAACTCCGGTCACTGGGTAAGCGAGGCACTGATCAACCCGGACAGCAGCAGCAAGCAGCTCGGCTTGGCCATGCATCAAACCGTGATCAAAAAACAGTGACCCAGCGCTAAAGAAAAACGCTCCTTTGCGTTTCTTCAAGTTCAGATCATGTGCATTTGGTGTATGCCCACTTCCGGAAAATATACAAAGGAATCTAGAAAAGACCAGGCAGCGCTGCACACAAACCTTAAAAACGATTCAAAGACAGTGCGGAGAAGTGTCACTGAAGAGGCATGTCTTATTAAAACAAGGACACAAAAAGAAACAAACGGAACTCAAGACACGCCTTCTGCAAAATTCACATGAAAGCTTGCGTTAAATAAAGAAAAGCAACGTGTCGGGATACTGAGTAAAGAAAAGCAACGTGTCGGGATACTGAATAAAGAAAAGCAATGTGTCGGGATATTGAATAAAGAAAAGCAATGTGTCGGGATACAGATGTGTCGGAACACTTGAAGTAGCGAGACGTGATGCTTCTGTTCTCTTTTTTTTTCTTCTTGCCTCTCCTCTTCCTTATCTCTACAAGCCCGAGTTTGCCACTAAAGCCCGCTGTCCTCTTTCTAACCCTCTCGTTTCACACTCTGCTGCCCATGCAGATCTAACGCGTTACCATGCCTCGGTGTTAGAGTACTCAGTGTGTGCGCGTCCCCCCTTCTCGAAGGACTCCTCTGCCGCTGGCTGACACCATCACACCAGGGAGGCGCGCTTTGGCCAATAGCGCGTCACCCTGAGAAGAATGGGGAGAATTTAAACAAAAGGTCCCACACAACACACAGCTGCTAATGCATCAACAAAAACTAGGATACTATTATTATTATTATTATTAGTGCAGGTGTGCCTTGATGACTCTCGGAACTTTGTACAGCTTTAATTAGATTAAATCTGCTGTACGGCAGAGAGCATGTCAAGGGATAACAGAAGAGGGAAGAGTCTGGTTGATCGGGGCGACTGGATTCCACGGAGAGACTTGGACAGAGTCGAACCCTGCAGGACACTTTCTGCAAATGCGTATACAACTACTTCAGGTGTGCATATGATCTCTTCCGAAAATATGCAAAAGTTTGCAGCGTTTTGTGGTTATCTATCTGTTTGACCCGTTCTGCCTTTCATTTCACCCTCCGTTCTTGTCGTCCATGTCGTGGAAGAGGCTCTCCCGCAGCACACAGCACTTTCACCGACCGAGGGGTATCTCTGCCCCCCCCCCCCCCCCCCCCCCCCCCCCAGCCGTGCAGTCACGCGTGCGTCCTAGATCTAACAGACGTCATTATTCGTCCCCTAAATGTCTGTAATAATAATGTTTTTAAACGATCTATTAATTAAGAATGGTTTCATCAAATCAAGGCATAATATTAGTTTTTTTTTTCTTAAAATACATTTGAACGTCTGCTCTTGGGGCGCTCCTACACGTACATTGAAATAATCCTCATCATATTTTCTGAACCCAGTTCCTAATATGCTTCTTTTTTCAGCTACTGAGATTCATTATTATTGGGGAAACGCCACCCAGTGTGATATGGATAACTATAATAATATGTAATCATACACACGGTGATATGCATATTACCATATAATGTGACATTCCCGTTGCAATCGTGTACTACAGTCAACTGTATTTAAATAATAATCTTCATCGACACTGTTTCCAAATGTCGCTTGTATGAACAGCACAGGGTCTCCTAATAACGGTGCACCCGGCGCGCAGTGATGGGTAGAGGGCGACATTATTCCAGCAGCATTTTAATCGCTGCTACGTAAATGCAAGGGCAATTGTAACATTGACTGAAAGCGGAATTTCACTTAGGAGAGTGAAGACGCCTTTACAAACATCATGGTCAGCTGGAGGAAAGAACGCTGTAGATGTGTAACAAAAAAAACAACAACAAAACAATTAGCGTCAAAGACGATACAAAGCTGCTATTTCATGATATTATTACATAGATATCAGGAATTAGTCGTATTCAGCTATAATCTTTGAACCAAAATGATTAAGGCCAATTGCAAACGTCGCACAAATGTCAAAGAAACGGTATGAACAAACAGCAAGCATTGCGCCTGTGTTGTCAGTGTAATAACAAACACTATGATAACTGTACTACTCACAATGCACTTGTATGTGCATCTCAAGCCTATAGGGTTTCACAAATAACTACACGTGGTTTCTGAATACTGGTGGCACACGCACGTCAACTGAAGCTACCTAGCGAATGCTAAACTACTTTGCGTACTGCGCATGCACACACTATTTCCCCCTTGCAATACGCGTGCTCATATTTTTTTTCCCTTGCAGACTGAGGACGCCCGCCAAAAACAAATACGTCTTTGGATGTGAAACACGTGTGGTGTAAACTTGCATTGTATTCCACATGCAGCTCACTGGTGGTGTAAACTTGCATTGTATTCCACATGCAGCTCACGTGTGGTGTAAACTTGCATTGTATTCCACATGCAGCTCACTTGTGGTGTAAACTTGCATTGTATTCCACATGCAGCTCACGTGTGGTGTAAACTTGCATTGTATTCCACATGCAGCTCACTGGTGGTGTAAACTTGCATTGTATTCCACATGCAGCTCACGTGTGGTGTAAACTTGCATTGTATTCCACATGCAGCTCACGTGTGGTGTAAACTTGCATTGTATTCCACATGCAGCTCACGTGTGGTGTAAACTTGCATTGTATTCCACATGCAGCTCACTGGTGTTATTATACTGAATGCAGACAGCTGCTGTTAACAGACGTTAGCGTACTATAGACCAGTGTTTCTCAGCCCTGGTCCTGGGAGAACCCTGGTCCTGGGGGAACACTGCCCTGCTGGATTTTGTTCCAACCAAGCACTCAATTACACAATTAAACCCTTAATTGAAATTATAATTACTTAACTAGACCCTTCATTGAACTGATAATTTGCTTAATTAGACCTTTTTACTTGTTTTCAGCTCTTAAACTGTTGCAGAGTTCAAGTTACTTATTTAACGTTATAGCTAAATTGAACTCTGCAACTGTCTAATTAAGCAATTATCATTTCAATGAAGGGTCTAGTTCAGTAAGTGAGGGCTCGGCTGGAATGAAAACCAGCAGCCACAGGGGGGTCCCCAGGACCGAGTTTGAGAAGCCCCAGGTGGTATAGAGGGAATGCACCTATACCGATTGCATTTTTTTTTACACTGAAGCGCACCGTTTTCTCAAAACTATAATACAAGAAACCTCAAGTACACATTTGTAAAATTGTTTTACAAAAGTAGCATACTTGTTGTTAGTTATGTAAATTACAGTACATTATATTACATTATTATGTCAATCATATTACACTATTAGTTACAGCTACAGATGCAATTTTGGAACAGGTAGCAGATTTTGACCAGGTAGCAGATGCTGACAAATTTGACGCTTATACATGTCACATTACTGGTAGCACATTTTGACGAAGTAGCAAAAATGTGACGTTACACCTGCAGTTGAACTATTACATAAACGTAGATTCCATATGAAAAATGCTTGCAACAGCTAGACTGATTCTGGTAATGAACACAACAATTCAATTTAGTTGTGAAACTACGGTATGTGTACATTGAATGTAAAACAGAATTGAACAAATTCAGAGAAGTTTGCAGAATGCACATTGGGGAAGGGCTGAAATGATTTTATAAACGGCTACTAAGTACGCTTGTTTTTGTTTACCTCAGAAACAACAAAGTGCCCCAAATCAATTGTCTCTTTATAATTGCATATTTCCACACTGTGATAAAAGAACAAAGTCGTAATGCTGAATGCGTTAGAGCTGCAGAGGGTCTAGCGTGGCTCGGTGCTGCGCCACAACACAGGGATGGTCAAAGGATACTTTCTGAACATGCGGTGTGCATCTGATGTCTAATATTGAGCCGACTTTAATTTCTTTTCCGTTTTATGTTTACAAAAAAAAAAAAAAAAAAAAAACGCAATCGCTTTTGCTGTTCGTGAAACTGCCTGTCTGTATAAACCGGGTCCTGAACGGGTCCTTGCAGAGTTTAGACGGCTTTTCCGATTGGTTTCCGGTTAGCAAGGGAACAGAGGAGCGGAGTCACGGCTGCGATCGGGCCCGGTTAGGGGGAGTTTGCCCAGTTTGTTTTTGTCCCAGGTCCCGGACTAACGCTTGGAAATGGCCGATGGGTTGGAATGCGCGGACGGGAAGATTGTGAAGATGGAGGTGGATTACAGCGCCACGGTGGAGCAGCGCATCCCCGAGTGCGAGGAGATGGCAAAAGTGAGTCGAATGAGAAAAGCGGCCGGGGCTGAGTCACGCTGGTTAACGAAGGCCTCGACACTGACAGCCACGGTGGTGATCAGATTTGTTTTTGGAGGGTTTTTTTTTTAGTTATTTGTTTATGAATAATCCTTGGATCACGTTAGCCACATGGAGACTTCCAATGATAAAACTTTCATTGTCAGCATGAAAACAACATATATACATAGTCTAAGTAAGAGAGACCAGCGTTGTTTACGCTTGGGTATCTTAACCAGTGCGATCTGTTCTATGTGCCACCCCGAATCGGTCTCCAAACTGCAATATAGCTAAACTCATAGCTGTCCGATTTGGAGCAGGAATGGACACAGGAAGTATTAAGCGTGTTACTGTAGACTACCCTGAGAATGGAAACTGCACAAGTCGTCAGACATTAAATTACAAGCAAGCGAGTGCCGTGTACTGTTACAGACGCATCACGGCTGCTTGTCGGCCTGATATCAATACATCTGCCGCTTGACACGCTGCACAACAATTCGGGGGTCCGGCCTTACTGTGGTCTGCTGCACTGCCTGTATTCCAAATACAGCAACTTGTTCACATAACAATTCTGTTTTGTTTAACTGACGTTTGATTACGGATGCAAATGCAAAAGGGACTGACATGTTTGATTTGCCTGTAAGCTTTTATTGAGAGGTTATTGTTCAAGTAAGGGAACTGAAATGTGAATTTTAGTATCCTAATGTTTCTAATTGTAATTACTCAATTTTTCTATTTCAGGAAGGAAAACTTCAAGAAGCTATTGAAAAACTTTTAAACTTGGAAAAGCAGACCAGAACGGTATGTTTTAATTCCTTGTGTGAATTTCAGTTTTCGAGAAGGAATAAGAAGAGATGTATTCTGTTTAGTACGGTTCATTTTCTCATGTCCTCTCATTCATTTCAAACAGGCCTCAGACATGATCTCCACCTCCAGGATTCTGGTTGCTATAGTGCAGATGTGCTACGAAGCCAAAGACTGGGACGCTCTGAACGAGAATGTAATGCTGCTGTCCAAGAGGAGAAGCCAGCTGAAACAGGTCTGTGCTGGCTGGCTGGCCAGCTATGGTGGTCACTTTCCCAGTAACATCGACTGTAAAGATCCCACTAATGCCTGCCCTTTAATGTCCACACAGTACGCTTTGGTTTTAAGTATTCAGTAGTACTGTAAGAGACCCACAGCATGCTGTAGCCAGGTGCATTGTGTCTGCGTTGGGTCGGAGGGCAGACTGCATGATGTTCGATGCCACCTTGCTCTGCTTGACTACACTAAACGTACTGAACGTGTCTTTTATTTATTGGATCTTTTTTTTTATTTCTAAAGGCTGTTGCCAAGATGGTCCAGGAGTGCTACACCTATGTGGAGAAGGTGACAGAGCTGCCAATCAAGCTGCGATTCATTGACACGCTGCGCACCGTCACTGCAGGGAAGGTCTGTGTTGTTGCTGGTTGGGTCAGCTGCTTTTTCCTCTGTAGTGAAAACCTGAACGTTTGTGGCTGCTTGTCTAAGGGACTCTGTGGTTTACTGTCTGGTAAGAACAGGTGACACGAGACGCCAGCTGAACTGGACATTATATTTGGGGTCTGTGCAGCCATTGCCCTACACAGACTTCACAGCATCTGCACTGTGCTTTGCCAAAGCTGTGGGCATGACCTACCTCCACAGGTTTCCAGCAGTCCTTGTGTGTGTGACCTGTTCAATTTGTGATATACAGAGTGTGATATGCTCTGTTAATTAGGTTTCTTAATAACCTCTGATCACATTGCTGTCTGCAGTTTTCCTCCCCCTGTGAAAGAGCTGGCGGTGTCATGTTTCCTGTGCTGCTTTCTCTCTCTCAGATCTATGTAGAAATCGAGCGTGCCCGGCTGACAAAGACCCTGGCGAACATCAAGGAGCAGAGCGGAGAAGTGAAGGAGGCAGCTGCTATCCTGCAGGAGTTGCAGGTAACGCATGGGCTGGGAATGGGATGTGCTCTTTCATATTCTGTATCAATTAAAGTAGCTATTGTTAAACCATTATGTCCAGGAAAACGCTATACCCACACTATATCAAAAAACCTTCTTTAAAACCACATGGCTGCAGCAATGACCCAGTCATTTTCTTACATGTGTAACTGAGGTAGTATCTTTGTAAATACATGTTTTAATTTTTTTATTTGTTGGCTGCGTTTTCAATTCGAAGGAATACGGTGTGTGTATATATGTTTGAGAATTGCAAAGGAGCGGTTTGTGAACGATGTTCTTGTTGATCTAGGTTGAGACCTACGGTTCAATGGAGAAAAAGGAAAAGACAGAGTTCATCTTGGAACAGATGAGGCTGTGTCTGGCTGTGAAGGACTACATCCGGACTCAGATCATCAGCAAGAAAATCAACACCAAGTTCTTCCAGGAGGAAGGCACCGAGGTAACAGCGCTACTGCAGTGCAGCTGTAAACACTCGAGGAAGGTGCTCAAAGGGAAGTCCTCTGGACAGCTGACGTCTGCTGAGGAAGACTGAATGGCAGGGGGTTTGTGTTTCATGGTCATGGAGATCCCTTCTTTGATTAAAAAACAATGTTCATGTGTGCCCAAAAATGGTGTTTAAAGCAGGGATTATGAAATAAAGATGGTTTTGTTAATGTTATTTGATAGTAGCACCTGTATAGTATATATTTCTGTTAAATTAATTAAACAGGTTTTAATTGAAGAACTGAATACTGCATTGATGAACTTGTATGTTTTTTGTTTTGTTTTTAGGAGCTGAAGCTTAAATATTACAATTTAATGATTCAAGTGGATCAGCATGAGGGATCCTACCTCTCGATCTGCAAACACTACCGTGCGATCTACGACACCCCCTGCATTCAAGAAGACAGCTCCAAATGGCAGCAGGTAAAACCTCCTGTCTCTGCACACTACCACTACCCTACCCTTCCCTCCAAGCTCCTTTCACAAAGCAACACTACCCTTCCCTCCAAGCCCCTTTCACAAAGCAGCACTACCCTTCCCTCCAAGCGCCTTTCACAAAGCAGCACTACCCTTCCCTTCAAGCGCCTTTCACAAAGCAGCACTACCCTTCCCTTCAAGCGCCTTTCACAAAGCAGCACTACCCTTCCCTTCAAGCGCCTTTCACAAAGCAGCACTACCCTTCCCTCCAGGCGCCTTTCACAAAGCAGCACTACCCTTCCCTCCAGGCGCCTTTCACAAAGCAGCACTACCCTTCCCTCCAGGCGCCTTTCACAAAGCAGCACTACCCTTCCCTTCAAGCGCCTTTCACAAAGCAGCACTACCCTTCCCTCCAAGCGCCTTTCACAAAGCAGCACTACCCTTCCCTCCAGGCGCCTTTCACAAAGCAGCACTACCCTTCCCTCCAGGCGCCTTTCACAAAGCAGCACTACCCTTCCCTCCAGGCGCCTTTCACAAAGCAGCACTACCCTTCCCTTCAAGCGCCTTTCACAAAGCAGCACTACCCTTCCCTTCAAGCGCCTTTCACAAAGCAGCACTACCCTTCCCTTCAAGCGCCTTTCACAAAGCAGCACTACCCTTCCCTTCAAGCGCCTTTCACAAAGCAGCACTACCCTTCCCTTCAAGCGCCTTTCACAAAGCAGCACTACCCTTCCCTTCAAGCGCCTTTCACAAAGCAGCACTACCCTTCCCTTCAAGCGCCTTTCACAAAGCAGCACTACCCTTCCCTTCAAGCGCCTTTCACAAAGCAGCACTACCCTTCCCTTCAAGCGCCTTTCACAAAGCAGCACTACCCTTCCCTTCAAGCACCTTTCACAAAGCAGCACTACCCTTCCCTTCAAGCGCCTTTCACAAAGCAATGAACCTTCTCAGCTTCCCTGAACACTCTAGTAATGGAATAATAACAAGAAGAAAAAAAAATATATAAAACATGAATCACTAGTGGTGAAAACTCAAGAGGAAGACACTGAGACAGGCTTGTTTCATTGAACTGTTTCATCTTTTGTGCACATGCTTATTAAGGGGGCTTGACACAAAAGGGCTTGGAATACAAAGCAAGCCTTAAAAATGCTTCCAGAACAGGCTCTGTTACAACAGCAGCACATTACTGCAACACCATTGCTTTTGCTAAGCGAGCTTGGATTATTTAAACCAAAGCTGAATGAACTCGGTCATGACACAATGGTTGTATGTAATAAACGTCTACTTTGTCTGCACGTTATTGTATGTGTGTGTGTGTATATATGGGCTGTAGTGGTCCTGTAGAAGTAACCATTAGCTGGTTTATTTCAGGCTCTGAAGAGTGTTGTTCTGTATGTGATCCTGGCTCCCTATGACAATGAGCAATCAGATCTGGTCCACAGGATAAACGCAGACAAAAAGTTGGAAGACGTTCCGAAGTACAAGTAAGTATAAAAGTACATTTTCATTTTTGGAACAGCTTACTGCAAAACTGCTTGCTGTAAGTAATTCACAGCTCTTGTCTCATAATTCACAGTGGTGACCAGGACTGTGGATTACACTAATTGACAACAGTCAATGGATTGCAAGTTTCCTAGTTTTTTGGTCTGGATAGATTTCCACTCGTGCTGTCTCTGCTGTGGTATATTTGTACCAATGCTTTGCCGCCCTTCCCCAGGGAGCTCCTGAAGCAGTTCACCACCATGGAGCTGATGCGCTGGGCTGCCCTGGTGGAGGACTATGGGAAGGAGCTGAGAGAGGGTTCTCCAGACAGCCCGGCGACGGACGTGTTTGATAACACAGAGGAGGGGGAGAAGAGATGGAAGGACCTGAAGAACAGGGTTGTGGAGCATGTGAGTGAAGTGCTGGCTGTGTTGAACACTGCTGCGGCCAGGCTGTAGATGTTCTGTCAAATGCCTTGGAAGTGGGGTTCTCACTCTGAAGCAGGACTTTGAGAGGGAAATTTAAAATGCTTTGAAGGGTTGCAGATTCAAAGGTAAAAATAATGTGTAAAGAAGTGTCAAATTCTGATCTTAATAAAGTGATTTCAGTGTTTGCTGCTTGATTACTGTATAGCACTGGTTAGAGGTGTGTGTATGTATTCCACATCAATGCTAATGCATATTTTTGTTTTTTTTCAGAATATTAGAATAATGGCAAAGTATTACACACGGATTACAATGAAGAGAATGGCTGGGCTGCTTGATCTTTCTGTTGATGTAAGTATTCATTTATATTTTAGCACACTTTTTTGTTTTGTGTAGCTGGCATTTTATATAGACACTGGTGGACAGACATTAGTCAACATGTTTCCCCAGGAACCATCTATGTAATTAAGATACGGAAGCAGTCAGACACGGTGCTTCACAGACAGTTGTCATTCTTCCCACAATCGAATATGGTACACACCTAAGTATTATGAATGGTGTTGCTTTCAAATACACATGCTTTTAGTGGTGTGCCTTTGCATGACACGAATAACTAGTGTACAGTTTAGAAGTCATATCTCGTGTCTTCATTGCAGGAATCCGAGGAGTTCCTCTCAAGCCTGGTAGTGAGTAAGACCATCTATTCAAAAGTGGACCGCATGGCTGGAATCATCAACTTCCAGAGGCCAAAGGACCCCAACGACATTCTCAACGACTGGTCCCATAAACTCAATTCACTGATGGCACTTGTTAACAAAACCACACACCTCATCGCCAAAGAGGAAATGATCCACAACCTGCAGTAGAGGACTTTGTGAGTGTGTGCGGGATGCCTTTTGAACGGGGCGCGGCAAACAAAGTTCATCCGAAAGCCCACTCCGTACAGTATGACTGTTGGCTTTGTAAAAATGTCACCTGATCCAGGTTTAACGAACCTCTTAGGATGGATTTAAACTTGTGTAATAATAAGTGCGTTTCTAAATGGATCAGTTGTTGAGGGGGAGGGGGGGGATACCTCGTTATAGTATTCTAATGTAACATCTCTTGTTGTGAGAATCCCAGTCCTTCAATCTTATTCTTTTGTTTTCTGTACCTCATGCACGTATGCTCGTTCTTATGATGTTGGTGATAGGGCATCATTTCCTACCATTTTTTCACATGTTTTACAGGCAGGTGTTATAATAAGGGATGTAGCGAGTTAAATACAAACTGGCCAGTCTGTGCTATATTAAAATATTGCTATAAACTGTTGACTTCTATGCTTATTTTTTTAATTGTGATGAGCAAGCATTGCATATCTTCTACATTGTGAATCACTCAACCATAAACTGATGCAATGCTTCCATGGTGTCCACATGTTTGTAATTGCCAGAAGGGTCTTAAAGGGTCTAATTAAATCTGTTTCATACAAAAACCAAATCCTTTGTCTTGAGCAAAATTGCATTATGCATCCAGTCTCTTGTAGCTTTGGAAGAATGTCTGGAGCACAAGAGCGGCAGACAGCTGCACAGAGCTCTGGTATAAAGCTGACGGGACACACTCAAGGGGGCAGCTGTGTGAGGCAGAATCCTCCCAGTGACAGATGCACTTCAAACCCTACCGCAGTCGCTGTCCCGTCTTTTTTAAAAGAAACATGGAAACATCCTCTGTTTAAAGGCAGCATCAGATTCTGGAGTCAGATGTTTATTTATGAGATGTTCCACCGTGTTCGTGGTAGTCACAACACCTAAGGTGATCCCATCTGTTCTCACAAAGACATGCTCTTTATTATGCTGCACTGTACTGTGGAGATTTCATGGAAGCGGCATTTTAGAATAAGATTATATCTTGCCTGGCTCTGTCCAGCACACAGCAAAGTGTATAAAGTGTTCATAACAGGATGTCTGTATTGTATGTTTCCCTTCCAATTAATTCATAAGTCATGCTTTTCTTCAGTGTTCTGGATGCTGCCTTTGGAAAACATAAAAACTACACTCTGAACAAAGTCTGTTTTCAAACTCAAAGGAATACATGTTCGTTTACTATAAAATAGACTGATTGTGGGAATGTGCTTGATTATGGTATGGGAATGAGCATTTTACAAATAATGACAGCAAACACATTTGCTGTTATTAAAAACGGTGTATCATTTGCAGAACGGTTGACTTGTGGGAAATTGTAATTTGTGAAGGCAAGAATAACGCTACTGCTGTTGATGTAACGACGGTGCCCTACTTTTAAAGAATCGTGTAAAAACATGCCAGCGAAATGTTTCAAGGCTGGTCTTCTGGAGTAAAGTTGGGGTTCTCTGTTATGGACTGTGATAACAAGCACAATAAACACAATGCTGTGTACAGTACCCACCCAGGTGTGCTGCTATGAAGGGAACAAATCATACAGACACCTTATTAAATGTTGAGCTGCTTTGTGAAATACAGAAAATCTTTCATAAATTATTAAAACTAAGAGGTATACATGCAAATCGCAACCATCGTACCAGACTGTCACTTCCCATGCACAATTTGTCCGACAGTAAGGCTCTATAATCTGGAAATGCAGTCTTTAGGACTATTCAGTTATGTTTGTATTGTATGTGCACACCAGTACTTTCGTTATTTCTGTCGATTTCGACCTGCAAAGAATTGTGGATATGTTTTTCAGAGCAGCAATACAGTAGGGTTAACACCTACTGCAGGTACAGCTATATTGTTATAAGATTGCATTTCAGCATTCTTACATTGTGCATTCCCTGTATTGTAGCAATGGTCTAAACTACTCAAGGGCTAATTCTCTTCCCAATTCAACCACAAGGGCTCTGTGGTTAGATAGCTGTAAGATACTGCATTTTTATACATCATATAAGGAAAATGCTACACTTTAAATGTAATATTCTAATTACCATTAATGTGCAAATGGCAAAGAAATGATGTTTAGAATGGGAGTTACTTACATTAGTCTGAAAATGAAACTTGTCAGATTCAGAGACTCGTCATGAGAAACTACCCATTTGAATGCCAGTACTCAATTCTACACAAACCCTATAGCTCACCAGCATGTCTTCGCTTTACAACAGAACGGTGCAGTTAAAATGATTTACAATACAAGAAGTGTTACAAAAAAAACAAATTATTTTGTTTGCAAAAACTATACCGTATTTTTCTAATGTTGTTCTTTGCTGAATGAATGTTATTAAACAGTGGCGTACAGCAAGCCTGTTTTATTTATTGATGCGATGGTGCACCTTTTTTTTGTATTGTTTTTCTGTTATTTAAAAACGAATAGGCCTGGTATTCTGTTTCCATTTGAAACTGTCTGAGAATGTAACTGCATGGAAATAACGTTTAAAAACAAACAAACCGCAACGCATTTCTATTTCGCTCCAGTCTGATTCCTGCTGCCCATTTTGCCCAAACCTCACGGCGCAGCTTCCAGGAAGCGGAGCTCGCAGCTTCTTTCCCACAATGCTGCAGGGGGGGGGGGGCTGGCAAGTGGATCCAAGATGGCGTAGAAAGTGAAGCTTGGTAAGTCCAGACTGCCCGTTGTTCAGCTTTGTTTTTCGCCCCTGAAAAGCTAGCGGGAACCCGCTCCGTTTAGGAAACCGGGGGAAAATAAGAACAAGTAAGCAAGGCACGCAGTTGGGCGCCCGAGAGATCCCGCTGCAGCCGATACTGTGGGAAATAAATCCAGTCCAGTGTGAAGCGGAGGCCTGCGCGGCCGCTCGCCGGGGTCTGGGGTACTCGGGAGGCCCCTGCTTTTGGCTGACGTGCGAGCGGGGCTGTTTACAACCCGAGGCGCTCAGTTTGCAGATAACACGCTAGCTGTAAACCCAGAATAGCTGCGATGTGATGTATTTTGCCTCGCTTGTGAATGTGTGAAATGTACGCTTTGATCTGGATAAACTCCTCGCAGTCGTAAATACTAGCGGGGTTGGTTGAGTGCTTGTTGTCAATACAGGACCAAACTTTGAAAAAATCTTTTTTTTTTTTTTTGAGGGGTTTAGATTTAGTTTGCAGAAGAAAACGCGCAGGTCACGCTGTTTTAGATGAGTAATGTATCGAGATATACAAGCACACACGTATTTCTAGTTAACTGACCCTCATTCCAAAGATTGTTTACGATGATGATGGTTTTACTTGCTCACTTTCCAGATATGCTTTTTAGGTCCGTTCGCATTCAGTGATTTAATGGTGAAAATAAATAAACGCATAAAGTGGCATGGAGACGATTAACCTAAAAAAAAAAACGATCGCAAAGTAAACGCACTTCAGATTGGATCAGTAGTTCTACCCATTGTTCCCGCTAAATCATTTGCCGCTTTCTTGTAAAATTATAATGTTGTACTTTCTCAAAATACTACAGCACCGGCCACCGGGCCTTGTTTTAAAAGGTAGGCTATTTAAAAACCACACGTTTCAGTGCAAAAACAAGCCCATTCTGTCAGTGAGTGGTGGGGGGGAAGGAAGGAAGTTAATTCTGGGGATGCTGAAATCTATTTTACTTTTATTAACCACACGCGATCCTAAGCTACTGTGCAAATGATTTGGTTTTGTGAAGGTCTGGTTAGTATGTAAAAACAAACAAACAAAAACGTACACTGATATGCCAATTGCTTTATGTTATGTGAACTGTAAAAGTGAGATGCGACAGCACGATATTTAGCCAGGCACAAAGTAATGAATAGCCAACATCATGGTTTATCAAAAAAACTTTCAGGAGTGTGTTGGTCGAGTTTAGTTTTGGGGAACAGACACAAATTGAGATTTGCTTTGAGAAATTCTGAAGACCAAACGGTGTGCACAGTTTTTAAGAAGCATTTCTCCAATCCTACTGTGTAATGCCCTGCATCTAACAAAACAGGGATGAGAGCAAGACACCTATTTCACAGCAGTTTCACCCATTCCAGTTTTTACTACTAGCGTGATTAACCACAATGTATAGGTAACAAGCTCAGATGTGTTTTATTAAACTTGTAGTAGAACCAGGAATGGATCAGACTGCTGTGCAATGTCTTGTTTCCATCCCTCTCTTAAATGCCAGTTTAATGCTATGAAAATGATACTTCTCCTTGTGTTGGGTTTAAATTGATGAATGAAGAAAGCTGTTGAGTTGGTCTGGGTGTGGCTTGACAAAATACACAAAAGGTTTAGGAAAAAATATAAATAACAGTAAACACAATATTTAAAAGGGTGGCACAAGCCTTTCCTATCCATTACTGTTCAGAAAGTCTGAGACACTTTCTTTGTATTGATAGTCAAACTAATAATTTGCAAAGGAAAGTATGCAGAGACGTTTTGAGGGTTATTCAAAGTCTAAATATAAGGGAATGTTTTGGTTTGTAGAGAACAGGAAATGATGGTATTGTGGTGCTTAAATGAAGGCTGATGTTTTTAGTAAACTTTTGTTTATTAGGGTTGAATTGTGAAGACTTCATGGATGTGAATTTAAAATGAATTTTGCTTCTGTGTTGCAGAAGGTACAGCATGAATATGGATTTGAGGGTTTTTGGCACTGACTGTTTCGCCCTAGTTCGGAGTTACACTTGTCATTGTTTCCTCACGTGGAGTGGGTTGTGACTGGTGCCTACTGTACCCTGTTGGTTATATTATTTAAGCTAAATGTCCTGTTGGAACCAAAACAATCATTTTCTAGTGTTGCTTTATGAAGTTTGGCTGTGTGTTGGAAGACCAGGATAGTTACACCAGCATGGCCCTTTTTAATACAGAGCACTAATTTCACTAATTTCCAGAGCACTTGAATGCAAGGACTGGCTGATGTCTAGACCTCTCTCCCAAAGACACTGCGCGACTGGTCAATACTGTGGGGTTCAGAGCAGGTTCCACTGTAGCTGCTGCTTAGTTTTTTTGGATGCAGTCCTGTACAGTACTTTAGCCATAATCTGCTTAGAATGCTGATTTTAGATATTGAAGTTTACTTTTTCTTTTCTTATGTGAACTTTTTGTGAAATGGAAAGCCTTCTCTTTCTGCTATGGAGGTATCCTTCAGGCTATTCTTAGCCCACATGAAGAGAATAATAATCCAGTTCTGTATTAAGACCATTTTATCTAGTACTTGTGATTGAGGTGGTCCATTATACAAGTATAAAATTGTTTGTTTAATGTTTGAAAAATGTTTCTCCCCCCCCCCCCCTTTAAGAATTTCTGTCCCTAAGTCATGGCAGACAGGAGGCCAGAGAAGTCATGTGAACAAGCATGTGAATCGTTGCGAAGGCAGGAGTACGAGGCGGTGGTGAAGCACTGCACGGAGGCATTGTTCTCCCTCAGCCACTGCCCCCCCAGCCCCAGCGCAGTGTCCCAGCAGGGCAGTGACTTCGTCAGGAATAGGGTCCTGCTCTACAGAATCGCAGCGCTTTTGCAACTTGTAAGTCTGAACTTATTTTTGTGATGCTTAAAAAAGAAAGCCTATTTTTTTTTTAAATTAAGAATATTTGTGTAATTTCAAAAGCAAACTACAAAACGCTAAGTCGTTTCAACAAAATGCATTTTTTCATGCTGGGTATCTACTGGTACCTTATTGTCTATGCTGCTTATAGCTCTACCTCAGCCTTGAAGAGTAAATGACTTCATGCTTTATGTTTGCAGCAGTTCCAAATGGTCCAGGGTGCATTTGCTCAAATTATTAATAGTACTTTATCACAGTAGATAACTGAAGGGTCTGTAGAGCTGTCAGAAAGCAGACGCCATCTAACACACAGCTGCGGATGATCAGCTTTCTGACAGTGCACAGCAGCCAAGCTAGACAGCACCAGCTCTAACCGCTCTGCAAACCCTTTTGCTGAAAGTATAGTTGATGTCAAGTAATTTGAGTGTATGTACATATTTTATTTAACAGAAAAACTATGATCAAGCAGATGAAGATTGTAAGCATGGTAAGTCTAGACCTTTTTACTACTTCTCAATTTGATAGAATTGTTGCCATAGAATTAATTAATTACACTTGCTGCTAATGAAGTACGTAGATCTTGCCTGATCTGCACCTCCGTGTTCATTTTAACTCTTGTGTGCAGCTTTATAAAAAGGACACCAGGTTTAGCAAACGCAGCAACCCTAAAGCACACACTTCCTAAACTGAGAGCACTGAGCATCAGTCAGTATATTCTGTAGCCCAGCTGTCTAATTAAAGAACATTCATTTGAATTTTATTTTCATTATGCTGGTCTGAAGTTGCTTTTTATTTTGTTATTTTGCTACTGTCAATAAATATGTTATCTGTAATACAATATGATGCCTTTGATCTTTATCCTACATGAAAAATAAACAAAGATACTAATGAAATTGCATCCACCTTGGATTTTGCTAAAGCTGGTGTTTGTGTCTAATGTCCTCTCTGTGATTGCCTGCCTTGTTAGTGTTGGCGGTGGAGCTGGCTAGGGGGGAAGGCTTGTTCCCTGCAGTGCTTCGCTGCATGCTCATGGAAGGAAGTCTTCAAGTAGTATCCCGTATTTTATCCAGGTCCCTCTTGGGTGAACCTTTGGTAAGTTTTATGGCTGTTTTATTTGTGTGATTATATGCAAAAGTGCATCTATACTTTTTAATTTATTTTTTTTTGTAATAGGATTCTCCAACAGCATTGGGTCCCCCCCCCCCCCCCCCCCCCCCCCATGAGTGGGTATTCCCCCCCCCCCCCCCCCCCCCCCCCCCCCCCATCCCCCCCCCAACGTAGTAAATGTACTCGAAGCTTTTCATTCTCTCATAAACACAGATAAACGATCGCTTTACAGGGATGGAAATAAGCCTCCTATAGCATTGAAGTTTCACCCATTTCAGGTTTTACCAAGAGCTCGATAACCCCAGCTTGTATAGGTAAAGAGCTCAGGTGTATCTTATTTAACTAATAATAAAACCAGGAATGGATTAAACTATTGTGAAATGGGAGTATTATTTCCATCGTTGCTATATAAGTTTGTATGCATTGCCTTCTGGTTTTAGCTGAAACATGTTCACATATATAGAATACCTATACTGTATATTTAAATGACTTGATCAACATTAAATGTCTACAGATCTTATGACTACTGCTTTATAAACTTTTATTTACTGATAGTATTTGTAAACGAAGGTAGTTTTACAGATTGATTGTTTAATGGAAAATGTATAACCCAATACAAAGGAGGCATTCTAGTTTTTCATTTGACAGCTAACCATGTAGACACCAATCGATTTGCCATCAGCTTCAACAGCTATTAAAAAGCATTCCTAGGGATTTACAAAAGAAACATTTTGCTGATTGATTTTTAAAGAGAAAATGAAGTGCCAGATTCCTGAGATTTAAGAGAACACGCCTCTGTAATGGACATTGATAATGAAATAAGCCAATTGATTTATTTATTTTTCTTCTCCGGGGTGAGGGAGGAATTTGCCTAAAATTCGTTTTAGAGCCCTTGATTACATTATTGATGGCAGCTTCCCATTGCATTTCTGTAGTTTGTGATTGGAAGCATTTGGTGTGCCATTGTCTGTGATTTACTCTGCTTCTTGCTATGCCTCAGGCTGATGGGAAGTTTGTGAGGCAACAGCAAATTGCAACCATGGACATCACAGGGGATTCTCTGAATGTTTTATTTTTATTAAAGAATCTACTGAAAGTGTTGTTTATTTTCCTTTGGGGAATTCTGGTTTCAAATGATTTGACACATTCCTTTGCAGCGTCGTCGTGCTGGAGCTTGTGCCATTGGAGTGCCTAATGGTTAAACCTTTTACACTGAACTTGTTTTCGTCAATCCTTTTTCCTTCCAGATATAGAAATACTAAAAGAAACTTAAGTTCAGGGATTGAATCAAATATATATATACCCGGGTTTGTACAAATAAAGGTGTATTTCACAGGCAAAGCCATGTATTTTAAAAATTAAAAGCTGTTTTAAATGTAATTCAAGAGATACACTTTTAACCTGTTATGTAAATCTAATGAATACAAAATATATATATATGTTTTTTTTTATATAAATATTGCCATATTTCTTTTTGTCAATTGCTATACAGTTAATAGCAGCGAGCATCCTCTCCTAACAGATTCCAACTCCTTATAGAATAGAGTCTTGCAGCCTGTGTTCTGGGTCTGCTTGTAAGCATTCTGAGCGGAATGTGTTTGTTTGTGTCTTTTCAGAATGGGATGGTGACAAAGGATCTGACCAGACTCAGAATGCTGCTGTCTGAAATAGAAGTAAGTATATTCATGGTTAGTACGTTTGTACCAGCGTTACATTCAGTACCATCTGTTACCCAGAGGGAGTAGACGTCCAGCTAAATCCCTTGCTCTGGGTCATTTAATACCACTTTATTTCTCCAGAAATTGGGGCAGGATGTCCATGAGAAATGAGGTGTAATCTGTTGTTGTCTTCAGCAGAGATCTTTTGAAAGCCAAGCAGGCTGTAGAAAGTCCAGCAGTTTACACATAGGAGTCGTGTCCGTGCTGTGTCTTAGTGCTGGTGTTTGTTTGTGTTTATGACCCTGGATTCAGTAATGTTAATTAGCTTGTTTCATTATTAAAGCATGTTTTGTTCTTGCAGACGGCAACCAGCACAATGGGCTCGGGATATGTGGAGGATAATGAGGAAGGTATGTTGATTGCCAGAGGTTTTCGTTCTCCTCTCCGAACAAATAAGCTGCTAAATGTCACGCTAACAGGTTTGTGAAACGTACCTCAGTGATTCCGTGGTATCTGTAACACAGTGTAGCTTCCTGTGAGACTTCATATAATGTTCATTTTAAAAGGCACAGCTGAACACTTGCTGATTAGACCAAAACCATTTAGTGACCAAACAGGAAATAAATAAATGAAAAATAAAGGGCTCAGTTTACCATATAGTGCAACACCAAGTAACTGGACTAATGGTGGGTGTAAACAGTCTGGATAATTGAGCCACACCCTGAAAGTAAGTGGCACGGATTACAAGGTGCGAAAACTATTAAACACTGAATAATGCACAATTGAGAAATACTTGAATTAAGTGACAGATGTTTTTTCTAGGAAGTCTTTTAAAGACACTGAAAATGTTAAGTTTCTTTTACTATTTAAGATCTGAGAACTACTGCAAGTGTGCTGTTTTGCCTGCTTTCAAACAACACTGTGTGCAAAACCTGTATTATGATGCACTACGCTTATTTATTTCCTGATAGATGTCCAGGAGGGCTGGCAGTTTCGCCCTCCTCCACGGGGAGTCACCAGCAGCGAGGAGTACACGATCTGTAAAAGGTAACGAGGAGAAATTATGCGACACCTCAGCGAAATCTAGATAGCCTTGTCAGAATTGTATTACTCCCTTGCTCTTTCGCTTTTTGACTTTGTGAATGTCCCTTTATTCAGTACATAGCACATATAGAAATGTACGGTTATATACAGTAATAACCAGATTACGTCATTATGAAAGAGCAAGGTGCATTGTATGTGTTTGCTGTGCAAGAGCAGCATGATTCACTGTTGTCCTGAGATGCATTTTGTTTTCGTGTTGGCTGAGCGATTCAGACTGCACTTGCGGATGTGTAGTTTTGCATTTCCTCTGTTGCATTGTTTTTCATGCACTTCACTGCTGCTGTCTGCCTTGGCCGCAGGTATTTGGAACAGGGCATTTGCAGATACGGGGCTCAGTGTACGTCTGCACATTCTCAGGAAGAACTCATGGAATGGCAAAAGAGGTACGCCTCCCGCCTCATCAGCTTGAAACAGCAGCAAGAGAGCGCACAGTCCGCTGGGAGCTACATGGAAGCACTCATTGAGAAATGGATGAACTCGTTATCACCAGAGAAAGTGGTATGCAGATTTAATTGAAGAATAAGTACAATAAATGAAATGCATATAATGAATGAACCCGCACCAATCTAAATCCTTTCATTTCACATGCATTATCTGATGATGGTGGTAGTGACTAAAACACTGTACAGGGATCCCTGCTGAAGATAATGGCCCAGGCGAATGAAACACGTTCATAACTGTACCCCGAATAAGTTAATGGTTGCATTTAAAAGGAGCAGTGCTATGATTAAATGTCATTACACTCCAGTAGTAATAGGTTCCAAAGTAAGGATCGGTCATCTAGAACCAGACTTTGTTTTTAGCGACTTAAGGTAATAGGTGCTTTTCTGAATTCTTACTAAATGTGCATTTTTGACTGTCCCCCTTAAAGCTTAGTGAATATTTGGAAGGGGTGAGTGTGGAGCACAGTCCTGATCTTTTGGTCACTGTCACCACCAAGAAATCGTCCCAGTCCTGGACCTTCTCACTCTTCTGTAAGGTAGGAACGTGCTTTTTAACACTCTAATGAGCCTTTAATGGTGTCGCTCTACACGGCTGCCCATGTGGTCTGTACTTTTAATGTAAATTCAGATACAAGCACTAGATGCACATGTAGCTTTACTTTTCCAATATGGGTTTTTTAATTCGGAGAACCTAGAAATTAAATTTTGCTAGATCGGTTTTCTATTGCAAGGTTCTGAAACTACTTGAACTATACATTAGTATGTAACATAAATAAACATACTTCTGTACCGGATCTAAAGAGATTCATTGATAATTAACTCTATTGAAACAGTCTCCCAGAGCAATGTTTTAAGTGTTTGGAGGCTTGTGTCATTCATAACTTCTAAGTACTCAAACATTTAAGGTGAAAACTCAGACTAGCGTTTTTGGCTCGTGCCTTCATCAGCGCAGCTGAGATTAAAAGTTTATCTGCTTTCGTTTTTATGAGATTAGTAAAATGAGTATATAAATCTCCACTTGTTTTGTTTAAGCCTGCAAGAATGCTGTACAGAATGGCTCTCCTGTACGATGCCCACCGGCCCCATTTTTCCATCGGTGCTGTTTCTGCTGGAGACGGTGCTAACCAGATCGTGCAGGAAGTGCCAGACAACTGCCAGGAGTGGGTTGGAGGCAGCATCGCGCAGAATGGACTGGACCATTGTGTTTATGAAGTAGTCGTCCGGTTTAGCACAGAGATCTTCGGGACCTTCCGGCAGACTATAGTCTTTGACTTTGGCTTCGAGCCTGTGCTGATGCAGAGAGTTATGGTTGATGCTGCTTCAATAGAAGGTGAGCTAACTGACAGCAGTATTAGTGACTGGAAAGCCTGTCGGACATGTTAGATCTTATGCAATTATAATTGGAATCAGCACAGGGTGAAAAAAGGGGGTCTTTCCGTTGCTTTTGTGTCCACTGGGACAACATAAACACCTCGCTATTCCACTTTAAATTCCAAACGTTTTTTTTTTTTTTTTGTCGTGACAATTGTACATTTGGTAAATGCTACTTAAGTGAACTTATGTTAACAAGAATTCAGGTGTGTTTTATGATCCTTGGTCAAAGCTGTGCACCAAAGCCAATACACCCACCCCTCGTTATACCTCCCCTTGCTATACTGCGGATTCAGATATATCAGATATATTCAGAAATATCTACTTGCTGAAGCAGTTTTTATTTAAGCCAACAAAGTGTTCACGTGTGGCAGCAATGCACTAGCAAAAGCCACAAGGCAGTGACGTCAGCTCCCTAGCAACAAGCCTGCTATGTTGGGAATGGTTTCTTTCAATGCAGCGGGTTTGTGCATTTGAGAAAGGGGAGGAAGACTTATGAAATTAATTGGAGACTGAAGTTGATGAGAAGCAATTACCTTCCGCTATACGAATTAAAACTGCCTTTTTATACTAAAAATGAGAAAGCAGGTTTTGTAGAGGATTTATACTGGACCCTGATGCACCCGATAAAACGAGGGAGTGGTTGTACAGTATTTGTTAGCCTGTTTGTTTTTCTATGGGTCGCTCGCCATATCGCAGTGGGTGGTGTAGTTATATTGACATATTACCTGTTTTGTATTTTTTTAGATCTTGAACATTTGATGCAAGCAAGGCAGCAGCTGCTCATCACTGCGAAACGCTGGGATTCTTCCTGCAAGACGATCGTGGAGTTTGAGCCGAATGAAACCTCTGACCTGGAGCGCAGCCTCCTGAGCCGATACCAGATCCCACTGTCTGCTGACCAGCTCTTCACCCAGTCTGTGCTGGACAAGAGCCTGACCAAGGAGAACTACCAAGCACGCCTGCACGACCTGCTGTACATCGAGGAGATCGCTCAGTACAAGGAAGTCAGCAAGTAAGCTGCTGTTCTGCGCGGCACACTGAACCAGGGCTGCCTAGCGAGCCCTTCGTAAGCCATGTCTGGCTCTCTGGGCTCCAAACTATGTCTCTTGATTTAGAGGTTAAAAGATCCTGTTTTAATGTCTTTGAAAACACTACCAGGACAGTGGTGGTTAGAGATCCATAATTTTGTTTTAGGGAATTAAATTAGACCCCTATAATTGCTGGGAGGACTAGGTCAAAGTCACCAGAACATTTTGATTAGGGTGTTTTTGTGTTACCTTTGTACTGTCTGTATGAAGTGATTACAGAGATCTGGGGTCGTTGGGAGAAATGGTTATGTTGTGACACTTCCTTTGAATGAGCAGTTTCTTGATTTGCCACAAGATGGCACATTTTGGTTCTTTCTCCTTATCTGTGTGTGTTATGTTTCATGGATTGACATGGAGGTTTTTTTATTTTTGAAGATTTCAATAATGCATGTCGTAATGGGGTGCCAGGGAGTTGGCATGGCTTGAAATTTTGCATTAGAAATAGATTATTTTTTTTGGCAGTTTCCCTGCTAATTCAGCAGCTGCTGCTGCTTATGTTTTTATATAAAAAAAAATAATAATTGAGGCAGACTCAGACTTGTTATACCAGACTGATTTAGTACAATAACCCCCAAATAAATGTTAATATTTACTAGTGTCCATGTATAAATATATAATAACTGTTGGATATTATGATTCATTATTAATGTGGTGTTCAATGTGTTCGCTTTAGCACAGTCCACCCACCCCCTTATGGAGCTGACCTTTCAGTTCCAGTGCCTACTTTGAATCCCTACTGTCCGGCCCCTTTATAGTGCAGAGGTGGTGGTGGTTGCCTTCTATTATGCGCTTCTTGATTCTTTATAAAAACATTAACAGATCTGTTATTTATTTCTTTTTTTTCCTGCAGGTTCAACATTAAGGTGAATTTGCAGCTTGTGGCAAGCTTCATGCTGACGGGTGTCTCTGGAGGAGCCAAGTATGCCCAGAATGGACAGCTGTTTGGTCGCTTCAAGCTCACTGAGACACTTTCTGAAGACACTTTGGCTGGCCGATTGGTAATGACCAAAGTCAACTCTGTTTTGTTACTGCCGCTCACTAAAGAAAAATCGGCACAGGCACCAGGAACCAAAGAGAAGGTTTATGAAGCTGCGATTGAGGACAAAACGAAGGACTTCATCTTCCTCCGAGTGTGTAAGGACTGCTGTGAGGAGCTGAAGCTGCGGCCAGACCGGGAGCTGCAGGTAACGAGATGACTCTGCAGGGCTGTGCTCGGGGTCCTTGTTTAACACAGTGTGTCTGTGTGGAGCGCTCAGTAGGCAGTACCTGCTTCTAACCATCTTGTCCAGGAATAGAAATTAGACTCCCATTGCACAGAAGTTGGATCCATACCGGGGTTTACTATGAGTTTAGTAAGAAGCACCTGAGCTTGTTACCTACACACTGTGGCTAATCAAGCTCAGAGTAAAACCTGGAATACGTGAAACTGCTGTGCAGTCTTATTTCCATCTCTTGTCTCTTCATCTACTGTGTATTTAGACAGCTCTTTTCATGGGATGAATACGTGAAAAGAATGTGCTTAAAATAACATAGCCTCTTGTGGACCGTATCTGGGTAATTCTTTTTTTTTTTATTGATTTATTTTTAATAAAAATTTGGCAGTTATTTGGGGTAAATATGCCACTTCCATAATGTAGAAAAACAAAACAATAATGAGTTGCTGATATAAAATATTAAAATCTGATGAACACAACCTGCTAGAGATAGAACGATACAAAAGCTCACTATTACTCTTGATGGCCTTACAGTTATTGCTAGATAACTGCTGAAAAGCAAATTAGAAAGCAGTGAGAGTTTTCTAATTTCCTGCGTAAAGTGCATTTTCTAAGTTGTGTTTCTACTGGCAGTGTAAATTGAATTGATATCTAAATAAAGGCTGTTTGGTATGTAGATGCTGGAATATATAAGTGAAGCTTATTTCTTGTGGCTTTCAGTATAGCATTACACCTCCTCATAAAAACAGATTTGAGCTGAAGAGACCCTCCACGTTTCCTAAGTGACCGTCCTTGTAGCACTCAAACACAAATATTGCAGCTTGCAAACGCTGTGTACTCCATCACCAGCTGGATCTGTGCTGCAGTGTCTGATTAGAAAACAGAGCCTTTACTGAATTTCATATTAACAGTCGCATCCTGGCTAACGATTAATTTTACGTGTACAATACAATGAGCCTTAAAAAAAAAACAAAACAAAAAAAAAAAACATAAGAACTGCGTTTGAAGGCTGCGGTATGAAAAAAGGCTTTTAAAATAATTCAATAAGATGTGAGCTCGGTCTGGCTGCTGTGGCTCGGTCGCTGTTTCTTTTGACTTGAATGGCACAAGTGACCTCTTCCAATTACCAAGCACTACAGCTGCTGTTCTGGACTCCTCACGCCAGGCTGTGCTCTTCAGAAGAGGCAGCAGTGCATTAGCTGCAGGGTCTGAGCGGACTGTCTTTTATTAAGAGAGTTTAATTGAATTGAGGGTTTGGTTTTCCCAAGCCCTTTTATAACATTGAGGAACAGTTTCCACAGCACAGGCACATGATGGCCTATAAAATGAAATGGCCCGCTCGCAGGCAAATGGGATGACCCAAAATTCAAAGTATGTTAAAAAAATAAATACCAGAAATCCCTTTAGATATTTGAACTACACTTTTTTTTTTTTTTGTGATATAGTACCTTTTAATGATTTAAGTATTTTGCCAGAATAACCTGCTTTATTATTTTAGAGATCCTGTATGTGTTTGTATGTAATCACAAGGGTGTACATCATTTGTCTGTGTAAATAGTTAAATACTAAAGGATGACAAGAACTCTGTTCTGACTAAGTGTACAATCTAAACGTGCCTGAGAGGAGGCCAGCAGGTGGTCATTGTCTGCTCTGTCCTGCAGGTGGAGCTTCAGTTCCAGCTGAACCGCGCTCCTCTCTGTGAAATGCATTATGCGCTGGACAGGATCAAGGACAACAGCATCATGTTTCCAAATGCCAGCTTGACGCCCACCATCCCCTGGAGCCCCAACAGGTATGGCAGGTCCTGATTTAAAACCACGCTGTCCGCAGCATTGTTTTGGATGCAGTGTCAGATTCTTCTCTGCAGGTGCTCTCCACTGTGCTTTTATTCCATGATCACTGCAAGTATAGTCAAATAGAAATTATATACAGTATGGTGAAGCTTATTCATATATTTGTTAATGGGTATTTCCTCCAGCTTTTTTGAGCTCTCAGTCCCTAAAACGTGCCATTATCATGCCGCAGCAAGCACAAGTATTCTTGGTTATGAAACATCCCTGAGTGAATGCATTCGACGGTAGGAGCTGTCAGCCATCGCCTCGAGGGGGACAGATGTTGCCTGTAGGTTATTTCAGTAGCAAGGGCAGTTTTGCACACTTGAGGGTACTAATGTAACCTAAGGGAAAGTATGTGCTTTGTTACACTCTGGTAAATTTGCTTTATCACTTACAGTATGCAAAAGTTTATCTCTGCATTTTTGCAGTAATATATTAGTCAGGAGTGTCTATCACATTCTGAAACTACCGTTACGTGTGCTTGCTAACTTGAAGGGTTTACATTTTTCTCAATATTGAAGTATTATATGTTCTGTACAAGTGTTATATATGTCAGGGAAAAGCAGTTAAAAAGTGCGTTGCCAGCTGAGCTACCCAACGTCTTTCTTAAACAAACCTAACGTTGGTTTCTGCTAATACAAATGTTTTTTTTATTAATGTGGTTTGGCTGGTGATGATTTGTAGCTGTAGTGAGAGTTGGGGTGGGTGGTGCATGGTGCACTGCAGGCCGATGCTTACTTTGTTTCTCCTCTCTGTTGAGCAGGCAGTGGGATGAGCAGCTGGACCCCCGGCTCAATGCGAAGCAGAAGGAGGCCATCCTGGCCATCACCACCCCCCTGAACTTCCAGCTGCCCCCCGTGCTCATCATCGGGCCCTACGGGACAGGGAAGACGTTCGCTCTGGCCCAGGCAGTCAAGCATATTCTCAAGCAGCAGGACTCCAAGTGAGCAGCCTGGCCAGCTCCAGCTGTGGCCAGAAGATTTGCATCACCTAGAACTTTAGGATTTAGAGATACAGATTGAAAAAAAAAAAAAACTAAAAAACTAGATGAACATAATTTAGACTTTTTTTTTTTAACATCATGTAATAAAAATAATATTGCGAAAGTCTGCCGGAAGCCATAATAGTTGTATAATATTTCAAAATGTCACATTTTTCAGTGTTTTATTTAAGTATATGGAAAACTACAATGCGGTATGTAATTCTCAACATTATTCATTAGGTTTGTTTTGACTTTTTATGAAGCAAAATTAGTTCATTATATAGGGTGATGCAAAACTTTTATCCATAGCTGTGTTTCTCTCTTGCTCTCTCTTTTTTTATGATGGGTTTTGCAAATTGTGACCATGCCAGTAAGATTAACCATGGTTGTGCAGCATGTGATCCATTCCTGGTTTTGCTACGAGTTTAATAAGACACACCTGAGCTTGTTACCTACACACTGGCTAATCAAGCTGGTACTAAAACCTGGAATGGGTGACACTGCTGTGCATTAGAAGTTTTATTTCCATATCTGTAGTGTGAGGTACATGGCAGAGCAGTTCTTTCTTTTCATAAGGTTAGTTTTAGTATGCAGATTTCACCTGTTGTCACAGCTAACCTATCCACACTATATGATCTGTTACTGTGGCAATGATTATGAGTTGCAACACACCGTGTAGCCCCAACCCAAAGTGCCCTTACTGTGAAGAAGTAGTTATATTGTAATGTATGGGAGGTGCAGATAACAGAATGCAATATGTGATGCATTCATTTTTCATATGTGCTCTGTTTCTTGGGAATGTGAATGATTTAGTGGCATGCTTTTTAGTTTTAAAAAGAAACCCTGTAATGCATATTTGATGCACACTGTGTTTTTTATTGTTTTTTTTAAACACATACACTTGAGTGTAATCAGATTTGATATCTGTTTGTTTTTCTCCAGAGTTCTTATTTGCACCCATTCAAACAGTGCTGCAGACCTGTACATAAAGGATTACCTTCACCCACATGTAGAAGCTGGCAATCCACACGCCAGACCTCTCAGGTATGGAGGTTTGACTTTATCTTCAAACAAAATCATGTGCAGAACTGCAAGGCTGTATAAACCGCTCCTGCTGGTGAGCAGACAATCGCTGTGTTTCAGGTCAGTCGGTGTTCCCTTCTTACTGAAGGGAAGTGTCAGTGGGAGTGGACCCAGTTAAGTGTCCAGGGTATTTATACCCCCGCTTTGATTGATCTGTTCATAGCTGACTGAACACTGCAATTCTGGATACCCTTTATTTATAACACGGATGACAAATTGGCTAAATATCAACTGTGTTGAGAGTCTTCCCGTACCAGGGGGGAACGGTGGCAACGGTCATTTCACAGCGCTCATAAAGGACAATACTGTTAATTTTGAATGATGATAACTATTAGTTTTTCCCCACTAGGGAAAATGGGGAACAGACGCTCCTATGTAGGTATTTCAAGCTGTGAATCACAAGAGGATAGGTTGAAGTCAGTAAATGTACCCCTCTGGTGTAGAACGTATTTACTTCTTCTTTCAGCTGCATATTAAGAATCACTTGTACACTTGTGATAATGCGTTTCATGGGCGTTCCTCCGCACTAGCACAGCCCTTTGACATTGTCATGATCACTAAGCGTGATTAACAGGCTGATTCCAGAACCTCTAGCATCGGAAACATTGTTGCTTTTTTTTTTTGTTTGTTTTCTCTCTCTAGGGTATATTTCAGAAACCGATGGGTTAAGACAGTCCATCCCATAGTCCAGCAGTACTGTTTAATATCAAGCACGCAATATGCTTTCCAGATGCCACAGAAAGAAGACATACTAAAGCACCGGGTGGTTGTTGTCACTTTGAGCACCTCTCAGTATCTGTGTCAGCTTGATCTTGAGCCAGGTGAGTACAGTCACTTTGGTGATTTTTAGATTGTCACTTTGGTCATCAGCGGGGGGTTGGGGGGGAGGGGGTCTACCTCCACCTGTGAGAACGCAGCGAAATCAAATTGGTTTGAGTTATTCACAGCAGTGGCCCTGCTTTCAGTGTCCTGCACTGACAAAAGAAAATGGAAAGCATATTGGTATATTAGATTAGTTGACCTGTTTAAGAGTTCACTCTTGCAAGGCTGCAGGCCTGTGTACTGGTCTAGGAAAGCTAATGGCTACTGCATACATGCGTTATCATCTTTTAATGCAGAGGCACTGACCACTGTAAAATAGTGCACCCTTTCCAGATTGTTTTACTCGCAGAACCTGAAATGTCAGGCAGCTCCTCATGGAGATGTGAAGACGCCCTGCAGAGTTCCTTTCGGGTGTCACGGCTCCCTTCGTTATTAGCACTCGCGGGGCGAGAAGTGTGAGTGCTGCGAGGCAGGAAGCTTGTTAACCTTGTGTCTGCGAGAGACCCATTGTTAAGAACGTTCCCCCGGTTTGCTCATTTCCATGCAAGCCGTTAGTTACATGATGTCGTGCTCTGAGGGCAACGCAAACGGAGCACTTGAAGTATTTCCAAACAAATCTCCAGTGAGCAGTGAACTTTAAAAAAAAAAAAAAAAAAAAAAAAAAAAAAAGTGCTGCTACAGAATGTTGTCTGTCTGCTTTTGAAATGAGATGCAGTTTTACTTTGAAGAGATTGGAAGTGACTAATCATTATTCTAGTAAATCACTCTTTTTATTACTGTGTTATTAGTCTGATTTAAACGTGTTACAGGACGCACTGTTTTATTCCCTGTTGGGATTTATTCTGCAGAGGGACTTGCAGTTTCATTTTAAAGTATTTACGGTAATTGTATAACCACAGGTGACGACGGCTTGATTACAAGCTTTTGAAATAGCTAATTGATTGTAGAAGACGGTGCCTCAATTTCTTTGCAGCAGCGTAATTATTTAGCTTCGGATTACTTTCTTTTATTGCTGATGTTTTATAATTATCATCGTCCCATAGAGGAAATCTGGTTTGCAGTTTGTCCTTCATCATTTTTAATTGATTGTCAAATTGCTGTCTTTTGGTCGGCTATGAAAGAACGTATTAGCAGTGGAGAACGTTCTCCATGGGAACATGTGAAGTCTGGCAATTATTTGCATGTTCTTAGAAATGAGAAACGTATCAATAGACCCGTATGTAGGCAATGGGATGCTGCTTGTGGATTTCTTTAATCTCTAGTAATGTTTTTGTCACAATCATTTTGTATCTTTTTAGTAACCTGCATAATCCTGCTGTGTCTCAGATTACACTGGCCCTGTGAAGTTGGTTAAATTACTAGTCGCAGAGTGTCAAATGCATTCTTTAGTTTGCATTATTTTGTAAAACACATTTGCTGCTTTTCACCAGGGTGTATTTGGAGGGGTTTTGGGCTACTCAAAATCCTTGATTTCTAAATTGCTATTGCCCTCGCATGAGTGTGTTCAGAAAAGCAATTAGTGCTACATTTGTAAAATCGGTTTCCATTTCCCACTTGTGGCAAATATGTGTAGGTCTAATTTATTTCTTCATACGAGTTGGTGGCTGCTGCTGCTGCTTTGACTGTTAATGACTGTAGCTCCACTCTGGAGCTAAACCAATGAGCAACAGATACCCTGGAGACTCAGTCCAATTCCTCAGGCCTGCAGATGCTCGCTGTCGTTCCTTGGCCAAGTTCCTTCCAGCTTGGCAGTGTGTCCTGGGGCAGCAAGCCCTTAACACTTCAACTGTAAAACATTTTAGCAGACAAATTCCAGCTGCCAAAACAATATAGACCCATGCTTTTCAGAAGCATGGGAAGCAAACACACCTAGGGATATAGGGGAACAAAAATCAAACAAGAACATGATGAAACTCAATCCAAGATAATGTAGCAACATTAACAATCTTGCTGTGTTCTGTCCGGAGAGTCCTTTGCTATTTGCCATTTCCAAAGCTATATCAATATCCCTGCAGACTTCACCCTGTAGCTTTGCTCCCATCTTCAAAACTCCCACCTAACTTCTGTCTTCCTATTGCTGTGACTTTTTTTTGCTTCCAAAAAAAGTGATAGTGTTTACATGTTTATGTAATCTTTATTCTTTTCTGTTCTGAGGCATGAACTCATTTGACTGATTCTTGGTAATTGCTGCTCAGAACAACCCTGGGGGAATTTCCGCTCATCTGGGTGCAGAAAGCTGTCCTGTAACCGGACAGCCTCAGGCATGCTTGGACCTGCTACCAGGACACAGTGGTCAGACTAGTTTGGAAACAGAGCATTAATGCTGTGCCTTGCCCTGTGCTAGGAATATTGCATTCGTGCCTCTGGAATAACAAGACCATGCTTTTAAATTTACTGATGGAGTTGACTTCTTCGTCATTGTAAGATGCAATGCTTTAATTGTATGATCTTCGAAACAAAACAATACATGGGTCACTTGTTTGTGGAGTCATAGACTGTTGTAAAGTTGTTCTGGTCATGTGATTTCCTTGAAGATGATTAAACTTCTGTTCTTTCTCAGGTATCTTTACACACATTCTGTTAGATGAAGCAGCTCAAGCCATGGAGTGCGAGACCATCATGCCATTTGCGCTTGCCAGTAACAGCACGAGAATTGTGTTAGCAGGAGACCACATGCAGGTAAGCAAAATGAATCCATAAAACAAATTGCATTTTAAGTTGTGTATCTACATGGAGCATATTTTCAGTTGAAGTATTTGAAATTTCCATATACTGACAGACAGTTTGGATTGAAACAGTACTGTGGGAGTGTGCTTTGCAAAAGCCCATCTACAACGTTACTTGACGTGTTTCTAATATTGTGTCCGGTCCTGTATATGCACCGCTGCCCAGAGAAGGGTGGTTAGCCTGGAGGCAGTGAGAATCCTGCCAGGCTAGGAATAGTGCCACCTAGTACCAGAGCTTCTGCTTCAGAGCAGATGGGAGCCAAAGGAACCCGGACAGCGTTGCTTCTCTCTTACATTACAAAGCAGCATGAAAACAAGAGCGCACTGTGTTAATGACACTGCCAGTTGAGAAGAGCTGCTATTGAATCATTAGTAATGCCAGTGTGAAGCATTAGATTGCTTGATGTCATTATTCTAGTTGCTGGACCAAATTCTGTTGAGAAAGAAAAACAAAAAGTATTTGCAGCAGTATCCAAATTTTGAAGGCTCCCTTATTTTTTATTTTATTTTTTTGTAAGGCATTTGTTTAGCTACGTTAAGCTTAGTTTGGTCTATCATCACATTTTTAGGTTTACAAAAGAGATAATACTATCAAAGTCCTCCCCACTGAAGACACCAAGTCCTTTTTAAGCATCATTCGGTGGTGGTATTTTAAATCCTTTTATTAGCAGTGCATAGAGAATTGCGTAGTTTTGTTCATAACCCTTTTTTTCTTTGCTCTCCCCAGCTTAGTCCCTTTGTGTACAGTGAATTCGCCAGAGAGAGGAACCTTCATGTGTCATTGCTGGACCGACTGTATGAGCATTACCCTGCCGAATACCCCTGCAGAATACTGCTGTGTGAGAATTATCGCTCCCATGAAGCTATCATCAAGTAGGTGTGAACTTTTTCACGTCACGCCTCTGTTCAACTAACGCGAGAAACCCTGGGGGGGGGGGGGGGGGGGGTATAGAGAAGCGAGCCCCTAAGAACCTACCCCACGAAATACAACTGGATCGCTCTTAGCAGTGTCCATCGCTTAAATAAGATTAAAAAAATCTTATTTTAGAGGATGTGTGTTTGCATGATTTATAATTCACAGCTCTAATTTAAAGGAGCTGAGATAATATAAGTCCTTGTTTTTCAGTACCTTAGCCGTGAGACTGTCAGAAGCTTGTAATACAAACCGTGCCGTGGCTGATCCATGCCACAGTAATCTAGCCCTACTGTCTTAAAGGAGAACTTCACTGAGGTTTCAACTAATCTCAACCTCGATAACCCAGTATCGCTCCCCCCACTCAACTCCAATCTGTATATGTTGAGGTTTTTATTTACTCTGCAATCCGAGACGTTTTGGTTTTTGCAGCTGTGTGCGGCATCAATGCTGGTATTGGTGTGCCCCATTGTTATCTGCCACCAGATGGGACTGTGTTTGTCAGCCGCCCAGCAGATTGTACCTCGGCTACCCAATTTGCATCATTAAATATCAACACTTCTGTCACCGAGGAATTGGCTTCTCCACTGGGAATCCACTGTTAACAGAAAATGTAGCCTTTTATCACATTAAGTCCAGTATGATTTGAAGTGGTGCCTTCATTTTAACAGTGTGCTTCTTTCTGCAGTTCTGTTGCATGATATAGAATGTATACTGAAGACATGTGGGTGCCGGGGACATACTGCATATAAGCAATATATGACGTATGGACGTGTTTTATTGGGGTGGGGAGGGGTTATATCGTACCATACCTTCACATTGCTTTTGTTTTTATTTCACAAATGCTTTTTTTTAAGTTTGTTCAACATTTGTGCCAGCCCATTCAGAATGTCCAGCCTTAAGAGACTGGTCACTGGTCTCTTATTCCTGGTGTTGCTGGTGACTTGGAATGTTTTTATTGACCACTAGACACAACACTGGCCTGGAGGTTGTGTTGGTTTGCTATCATAGCCTCCTTTTTTACTGTTGGTAGCAAATAATTAATTATGGATAGTAACTAATGATGATTATTTAGTTCACATTAGTTTCTAACTGTAATAAATGATAGCCTGCTTGTGTATTACACAGAATTAACAGGTATACAGCTGTAGATTTAGTGTAGCAAGATTTATATTTTTTAGTTTTATTTTAAATCTTGTGTAAAATTTGTGATGCTAATAGGTAAAATAAAACAGAGGGTTTGAGACTTGACACTCAAACAGCTGGATGCGAGAGTCATTAAGTTGTAGGCTGTGGGAAGTAACTGGGACAGACACTTGAAATCTCCGCTACATTTTGTGTTCCTGTTGTAGTTACACGTCTGAACTGTTCTACGATGGGAAGCTGATGGCCAGTGGTAAACAGCCTGCACACAAAGACTTCTACCCGCTAACGTTCTTCACAGCAAGAGGAGAGGACGTGCAGGAGAAGAACAGCACTGCCTACTACAACAATGCGGAGGTAACACGAACGCCCCTGTGAACAGGAGCTGCAGGGTGACGTTGAGCTAGAAACACACACACACACACACAGGCAGTACTGGCAGGGTGAAACTGAGACGCATGGGAGGGACACGCTGCCACAGCCCCCCACATGCTCTGTGTTCGTCCTCTTCTACCGGCTCCTTTTATTTTGCCCAGATATGGTTACTGGAACTAGGTCCTGCTTTCAAGAACGGGCAAAAATGAGTGACGCTGCAATTTACAGCTCTCCTAAAAAAATATTATACAACAAAATATGCAAACTTACTCACTAGCAAATAGTTTTATTAGTCTGTATAACTCTTGAATTAATTTAATTAATTTTTTAATTTATTTTACCGTGTCACGGTAACCTGGATCTTGTCATGCCTGTAGCTGAACATGAGTGCAGAAGTAGAATGTGGGAGGCAAAGATGTTTGAGCATGTGCCTTACTGTGTGACAGCGTGGTATTCAGTGACTGAAATTATCTTGAGTGCCAGGATTCAGTGTTAAAAGGCATCATTTAGAACCTCTTGTGTACAGGCTGTCTCCCGGCGCACACACTTCTGTGCCTGTCTGTGCAATTGTACAGAAATGAACTTGCTTGTTAAATGACTTTATTTGGAAAGCAATAATGTAAGTAATTGTATGGACCTGCTAGAGAAAGGCTCTTTAGTTGATGAAGCTCAAAACAGGAGGTGATTTGAAACTTTGTAACCCAATGAATGGCCCTTTCTATAGCAGCGAGGCGATGCTGTGAAAGCCATTGGGTTTTTCATCAGTGTATCTGTGTCACTGTTTCATAAAGGCAAGGGAAGGTCAGGAAAGGTCCCACAATATTATCAGAGCAAACACCTTTACAGTCATTACTGACTGAAAGGTGAGTTATTACCAGCCCCAGGCAAGCTGGAGGTACAGGAACGACTTCTTGATGACAGGACATTCCTGAGCAGTGCTGGCTGATGGTATTCATCTAACTTGCCATTTACAATAATAATAATAAAAAAACAAATAAAGCAGGCTGTTGTGCTTTTTGTACTGCAGTCCATACAGGCAAGACTACTACAGATTTAGAAGTTTCCTCATTAAAAATGTATAATGTGCATTTCAATCGTGTGTAAAAACAAATAGGTTTGTTGTTGGGTTGCATAGGCTCAATGTTACAGGTAAAAATACCCAAGTTTACAATCCAGTCTTGTACTTGATTGCCATGGAGAAGGTTCTGTGTTGGCCGATCAGCATTTACAGTGAATAGTTTGGACCAAGATATGATGGTGCATCAGATAAATAACCCAAATGTATCGACTCAAGGTAAAACAGTGACTGAGAGTACATTTATTTTAGTGAGTAGTGATGTTGTTTTTAATGATGTCGAATTACTGCTGTCAGTTTCTGGTCATTGCCGGGACACTGTTGTACCCCTCAGCAGATTAAGTTCATTATTTAAAAGACGTTGTAGAAATTAGCTTTGGTTGCGGTAAATGTTATCAAGGGTACAGTGGCTGCTGCAGAAAAATGGCCCTTGATGCAACTTGTCACGAATTGGAAAACTAAAGAAAATAATTATTTCTTTTGTTGTTGTTTTGAATATTGTAGGTTAATTTGCATTGTAATCTAATTATTTAAGGTGCAGTGAAGATTGATTTATAGTGGCACGTGAGAGCCCTGGCAGTGGCAGCCACATGTCTTCCATTTATTTATTTTTAGATCTTTATTTTTCTAGGAGTACTTTATTCATCTGTTCATTTATTAACAAATAAATAGCCAATTATATTCTTGGTTCAGTGGTATTTAAAATCCTCCTATTAAATTTTAAAGGCTATTTTTATTTATTTATTTATTTTAATTTAACTTATAAATGAGCTCTTACTCTGTCACAAACTTTAATTTAGTATATTGTATTAGAAACGTTTCTGTTTTAACAGCTATGGCTTTTCAGTAAAGATGGAAGAGTGTTTTATTCCTGATAGCTTTTTCGTGATTGTTTCTTGTTTTAGGGTTGCAGTGGTGATTGTAGACAGTGTGAATGTATAGTTTCTTTGGATCTTCTGAATACCTGTTGTAACACTTTTCCATGCTGCAGGTGTTTGAGATAGTGGAGAGAGTGGAGGAGCTGCGGAAGAAGTGGCCGGTCGCCTGGGGTAAACTGGATGAAGGGAGCATCGGTGTGGTCACTCCATACGCAGACCAGGTGTTCCGGATTCGGGCAGAACTGCGCAAGAAGAGAATGTCCGACGTCAGCGTTGAACGAGTGTTGAATGTTCAGGGTGGGTGGCTTTGAAAGTATTAGTTTCAGTAGCGAGAACTTTTTAAAAGCCCTAAAAATACATATGTGCATTTTTATTTTTATGAAAACATAAGCTAGACTAGAAATTCCCATTACCTCTGAAGAAGATTTTTGAGCTCTTGAAATCCTAGTGTTGGTATGTTGCAGTTACAGCGCCAGCTCTTCACGCCTGTTAGCACCGTTGCCTTGATTGACACGGGTGGTTTAATGTATTTCAGGAAAGCAATTCCGAGTGCTGTTCCTCAGCACGGTGAGGACGAGGCACACCTGCAAACACAAGCAGACTGCAATAAAGAGGAAGGAGCAGATGGTCGAGGACTCCACGGAGGACCTGGACTATGGCTTCCTGTCCAACTACAAGCTGCTCAACACGGCGATCACAAGGTCCCAGTCCCTGGTGGCTGTGGTGGGAGATCCCATTGCCCTCTGCTCTGTTGGGAGATGCAGGTACGTTATACAAATTAACCCTTTCAGTCCTGAATCGGATTAGATTCTGCACGTAAATCAGGTCATTGTGTCTTTATCTGGTTTTCAGCCACTCCGAGCACTGACCTGCCAGTTGCCTTGAGTGTAAAATGGAGATTCAACATCTTATCATCTTCAGAGCATCATTTGCATTGTGCAGTGAATTCTCCTAGCCCTGTGAACCACTCTCCTGCTTCAGTCCCCACTCCCTGTAATCTAATCTGTGCTGTTTTATAATTGGTAAATCTATGCTTGGTAATTAAGACGTTTAATGTGTGGCCGTACGTGAATCTCTTTCCCACCCTTCCCTGTGTGACTTCACTTCACCCCGAAGAGAAACGCAGGGAATCATGGAAGAGACATTGGAAAAAGAGAATTCTCAGATAGCTGGATCATAAGGCATTTGTGTGTAGGTGGATAGAAAATGCTAAGTATCTTGCCCTGCGCACATCTTTATCTTTTGTTACAAAGGAAAACGTCCTCATCAGTGGGACACTTAATAAAATGGAGTTTGCTCCATTTTATCTTTAAGGGAGTTGTTCCAAGCACACTAATTGTGGGATTTCATTTACATTAAAACCAGTTCCCATGGGCCGTCGGATGAAATTGGTGTTTTAGAGCTTTCTTGCTAAATTAAGAAACTGCTTTTTCTTGTGTTCTGGGTAAGCAAGCCCCCCTCCTTCTCCCCTATACGCCTTGCTGTGGATTCCTGTGAACACATGAAAAACAGTATATAACCACCACAGTGCTGTCATGAGCAACTGGTAGTTCACCCAGTAAAATTAATTATCTCTGTGGTAGAGTTTGAAAGGTGATGTGGTCAGCTTGTTTTCTCACATTCGCCACAGCTTGTTCCTGAGGTGTCTGAGTTTTTATTCCCAGTGTTTCACACTCCAGTAAAATTGCTTTTTGCAGAGAGAGGGAGAGAGCGAGCACGCTTGGGGCATTCAGAAGAACGTGTGCCGTTTCCTCAACCGAGATCTGGCACGTGTCGCTGCAGGCTTGACTGGTCATTGGATTATAACAGAGAATCTGTTTCACAGCGACACCCCCACTGAAATATCATGCGTTTTATTTACTTGAGCATTTCACTTTCTTTCAGGATCCAGTTGCCTTCAGGTATCCCAAACTTTCTTTAGCTTTAATACTATTCTTTGGATTTTAAATAGTGTGCAATTTATTTGACGAGGAGGGTATGAATAAAATAAATGACGTTTATAAGAGGTTCGCTATTCTAATTGACAGTTGTCAGAGTGTGTTACCAGTAGCTAGTTTAACTGCACCCTGTTCTGTTAAAGTGGCTGTTGAAACGTCCTTGTATTTGTCAGTGCTCTGTTAAGTATGAAAGATTAAACTGGTGCTGGTTCATTTGTTTCTTTGCTATGTCAGAAGCACAGTGGAAGCCGATTTATATTCTTGGTAAATCATTTTTTATTGGCTGTTATGAGTTACTAGGTTTATAGACACTAGAAGAAGCTTGTGTTTTATTATGGGCCTTGAGTAACTTTTTGGTAGAAGATATTCTTCCCTAACCATCCATGAAATAAAGAAAAGAAACTCTACGCCTTCTATTCAGTCTTGAACAATGAAGACGACGCGGCGGTCTGATTCAAGCATTCGAAATTCTAACACGTATTGACAATGTCGACCCGAGGGACTTTTTTGACCTGGAAAAAAAACAATATATAAAATATATATAATTGTTTTTCATTTTAAACTTGTTCCAGTAGGTTTCCAGTTAACATCTGATACTTGCTTCTCCATGGACTACATTATTTAATTAATTCATTTTTAAAAAATATTTTTATAGTGCTTCAGCAGTTGGTGTCTGCCACCTGGCCATGACAGCTTCCTGGTAAAGTTCAGTCTGGGTTTAGATTAATTACAACTGCTGTCTGGAGATTTGTTTGTTCCAGATGTTGATTTCATAACGCCACAGCAGGTGAATTTGTTTGCTAACAGCCACTGTGTGTTTTGTGTTGACCGCAGGGTTGGTCGCCCCTGTGCTTTGCTGTGGCACACTGCAGTATGGTTCCCGTGTCTAGGTTGGAAGAGCAGTTGTAAGATCAAGTGATTTAGTTTAGAGTGCCTTCAGAACTATGTACTGTACTGCACTGTTAATTTATCTCTCTCAGCCAAAGCTGTTTTGTTCATCTGGTATTTTTTCATGGATAAGTCTGATTTCTTACTACATTACTGGTCCCATGTTTTTTTTTGTGATCTTTTCTTTTTCCGATTTGCAAATGCTTTAGATAAACTGCTGCTGCTTCCTAGTAACTGCTGTAAATCACGTGTGAGCTTGCAGTGAGTTTGGACTGCAACACCAGCCTGTGGTCTGTGAAGTATCTGCCTTTTTAAAATTGAGGTGTCAAAGACAAACATGCAAGCAGTGATAGAGCTACAGTTACGAAGTAAGGAAACAGACAGAATAAAAACATTCAGAACATTTGAAATACTCCGATGGGATCGAGCGGAGTACATTTTCGTGTGACAGGCCTATTTTAAAGAGCTGTTGGTTCAAGTGGGTGTGTTTTTATAAATGCACTGTTATATTTATTTATTTACAGACTACCTGTACTAAGAATTTATTAAAGTTCACCTAGTGCTTAAGAGATCCAGACAGCCCTGTGCTCCTTTTGCAGTAGTTTCACATGCTGTGTCATTTAATATGTAGCTTAAATGATGCTTTTTGTGAGAGCATTTTATGTTTTGTATAATGTGCTTTACTCTTGCCCTTTGTAAAAATGAATATATCAATCCACACACTAGTAAAGCCTCAAGTTGGCACAGCCAGCTTGCTTTCAAGAGGGGCTTTCTTTTGTTATAAAGCACGTTATAAAGAAACTGAAATCGCTCCAGCTTGACCTCTTTATACTTTTCATAAAGGAGCTAACGTGCAGGAGGTTGTATTCTGGCGCTAATTTTTTTTTTTGGGGGGGGGGGGGGGGGGGGGGATTTAAGCCGAAACAATCAGCAGTTGCAGGATGACACGTTTATATAACACAGGCTTACAAGTACAAAGCTGCTTTCTTACGAAGGTGCATGTTTTGGGTCCAGTCAGAGGTGCTTTCTTTGTATCGACGAGTGTGTGTGTGCACATTGCCTAGATTGGCATATTCGTCATAAGGCACAGCACCAAATGGAACACATGTACTAAACAAATTGACTGGAGGTTATCTTGGCGTCAATTTGCCATTCACTGTTGCCATCAACAGAACACATTTGTGAGGGTTAAAGCTCAGAAAGCACCATGCTGGCGGGAGCTCAGCTGGCCTTGCAGGTTTGTTTGCTTTTTGCCTGTCTGTTTTTCTCAGTGCAGTGTGGCAGTACTGTGTACTTGGTTGAACCTGAGCAGTCCCTGCCCCTCATCCTCTCGACATCATAACAGTGAAGCTGGACATTTAAAATTAGTTCCGCTTCTTCCCTCTTCACAGCTGAGCAGGCATGTAATTGCTTGCCTTTTGCAAGACCTGTGACCTGCTCGGATAGACCTGAAAGAGCTTCTTTCACCGGTGGCCTCCTCTTATCCGGTCTGTTTAAGGATTTGTCTGTCTCTCTACAGACAACTAAAGGGAAGGGAAGTAGGAGGCTGCTGTTGCTGTGAACTGTTTGTGTGGTGATGGCTTGTTTTGACGTTTAGGTGCTAAATTGTATCCAGGTGTGCACACCATTGACAGTAATCGAAAGAGTTATGACATCCTGCCAGTTGTCTCTTTGTCCAGCCTATTTGCTGCCAGACTTTGTCATCACAGCAAAAGAAATTGGCAAAATGTTTATATTTGAGTTGTCTTTCCCTGTTGAGTTGATTTTGTAGCTTGTGTGTAGAATTGTGGGAATAGCTGATCATCATCTTTCTACTACCACATTTAATTGAGCCTATTCAGAAAATAATTGGCTTAAGTGTTACTGCTTTAATTAATCACCAACCAAGCAAAAAAACAACCCAGTGTTCTGCAATTTAACTTTGTTCCCTATACAAAACAAACGCCAATAAACGTACAGCCCATTTCATCTTTAGACCGGGTTTTAATAAAACAGTTTAATTTCACTTTGAGGATTAAAAAAAACTATGTGCAGAAACCCATACATTTTGCTACATTTTGTATGAGAAATGTATTGAAAAAGGGAAGTTCATTCCATGCAGTATATTAGAGAAAGATCTTGAGAGCTCTCACCATGAATGGCTCGCCCCAGCCCCCGAGGGTGTGCTGTGCACTCACTTCACTGGCTGTCCTCTGGATTAACCGCTTGCTATGAAAATGTAATTTGTGTCGGAGCTGTCAGGAATCTCTCGCTGACCTCGTTCTGTTGTTCCTTACAGGAAGTTCTGGGAGCAGTTCATTGAGATCTGTCATGAGAACAACAGCCTCCACGGCATCACGTTTGAGCAGATCAAGGCCCAGCTGGAGGCGCTGGAGCTGAAGAAGACCTACGTCCTCAACCCTCTGGCTCCGGAGTTCATCCCCAGGGCCCTGAGGCAGCAGCACCACCCTGCAACCTCCAACAAGCAGCAGCAATCTCCACCAAAGGTAACAAGAGATTGCAGCGAGACGTGGTCTTTATATGTACACTGCTGGATATACACAGGGTCTCATTTAAATGTGCAGAAAGCACTGTTTCTTCCCATCAAGCATAGTTACCCAAGGTATAACCTAGCTGTCGTCAAGGTGTTGCTACAACGATAAGTGCACTGGGGGCGGGGTAGGGTGAATGTGATTTGACTAAAAATGCATAAAATACAGTGCTTAGCAAGCATGCACCACCTGCAAAAGCCCCTGCAGCCACATCCTTCCTTGAGCCAGTGCTTTTTTTTTTTTTTTTGCCATTTGTATTCCGTTGATGGTAACCTTGCCCTTTTAATTGCTCCCCTTACTGTTTGTACAGTGGAAGCGCTTGACCGCATGCTGGAAAGTAGCGACATTCTTTGTTGGCAACAGGAACACAAAGATCGCTTCGATTCCAAGGCAGTAGTAATATTGTAGGTTCGGTGGGATAGCTTTCCTTTTCAGACTTGACAGCTCGGATGCTACAATGTGAATGTTTTAAAAATCGCGATAACAGTGTATCATCGTTTCTAAAAAAGAATGTAAAAAAAAAAAAAAGATGTAATCTGGGACAAACTTAATTTTAAAAAGTAGAACATTGTAGGCGTATCTATTGTCTCGCTGTTTCTAACATTCCTGCTTTACCACTTTTTAAATAAGCACAGAGCTGGAGGCCATGGTGGTGATCTAACATGCAGGTGTAAAGCTTTCAGGAAACGAGGGGCTTCTGTTTTTTAAAGCTCCCCTCTTGCTAAAATGCTTCTCCCTCTCAGCTGCTGGCAGCGTGGTGTTCAGCCAAGTGCTAAAATACAAGCCTCTCTATTTCTTAAGTTTAAAGACAACAGCTTGTGTTCTCCTTCAAAATGTCAAGACACGAAAGTGTGCTTTTCTAAAGGACCATGTAAGTGATTTATTTATTTTATCCTCATGTAAGTGATTTATTTATTTTATGCTCAATGCACATGCTGCCCCAAGTGTTCACTGCACAGCATTAAAAGTTTCATGTGTCCGCACCTGACGTTGCTTTAACTTTTGCTACTGAATGGTAGATTTCTTTAAGCAATACGCAGTCTTTGTCTCTCCAGGGGTTCAGAGGTGCAATGAGTTGTGAAAGTGTACCAGTGATTTTAGCAGGCACCCAGAGATGTGTACCAATGTGTCTGTCTGGCTCTGCAATGTGTTTAATTAGGTTTAAACACCTACCTGCTTAATGTGTACAGGCTCGAGGTATGTGTATTTGTTTTTGTTGTAAAGGCCCCTATTGTGCGTACACATACAGACATATTGATAAACAGGAGATGCATACAGGTTTTTTTTTTCCTCCTCCACAAGGATGAAACGTTCTCAGTGCAGGTTGACCCCACACTTCTAATTAACAAAGGCTGCAAAAGCAAACTCCATTTTCACAGCTCCTCTACACCCAGACAGGTTGAACATGCTGATGGCTGTGCTTTTACGCATGGCTGTCTTGGCGTAGATGCAGCGCACTTAAACCAGTAATCCGGTCATGTCTCAATGTTTGAGCCCGGTCTGTATGTTTAAGCTGCTACTATTTTAATTAACAGTTTCACACTTGACTTCTGTTTCAGCTGCTGCACTCGAGTCATTTACAAATGCATATTTCCTGGGTTTGGTGCCGTTGACAAGCTTTAAAAGGGTAGTAGGCTAGCTTTATTTTGTTTGTTAATGTTTGGCCGATAACGCTACAGAAGATGAAGTTAAACAGCTGGATCCCAGCATTGCTGTAATGAAGATCATATATTTAAAAAAAAATAGTAATTCACCTTTTGGATTCAGATGGCAATATTGCTCTTCCAGATGACTCTTGAAACCATTCTGTGTTGATCCATTTTTTTAATCCCTGAAGGACGCTGGCAGCACATCAGATGGCGAGCTCTAACTCTGCCATTCTGAAAAGCAATTTTACTTGATTTTCACACGAGTGTCTTTTGGAAACACAAGTGCTTTGCTAATGCCACACCTCATTAACCTGTGACAGGGAACAGTGCCACACTGAATTTCAGGATCTGCCATTGCTTCTGGACTGCGCTTGCATGTGCCAGTTATTGAGTGGTATGAAGACAGGGTTAAATAGCAATTTATTGATGGTATTTCCATCACCCCAATGTAATGACGTATTATTTATGTTCGTCTTCAGCTCCCCCCTCCCCAGGGAACCCTTATTCCTGTCAACTGGGATATAGCGGAGGTGTCTGTACCTACATATACGTGCATGTGTTTACAGCATCTTACACTAATGTAATTGGAGCTTTTGGATCATTCCAGCTCTACTTGGACTGTTTTGTATTTTTTTGGATACATTGAATGCTGAAGTACCTGTGTGCTGTTCAGTAGATTTCAGTAGCTCACTAGTTTTTAGGAGTGGATTGCAGTTTGAAATGTCGTGTGTCAAACCCTACAGTGGACATTTCGTTGTGGATAGCTACCTGTTGTAGTTTGAGGTGGGCGGTTGTAAAGCTGTCTAAATGTTCTCTTCACATGTTCCTTCAAGTGTCCTGTTTAGTGTTACTGTTAATTGCTTACCTTGCTGTTAAATATTAACTTCAATATGCTGGAACAGAATTTTGTGGAAGCAGTTTTTGGTTCTGTGTACTGCCGTTGCAGTAGTTAAGCTGAGTTTTTCTCCTGCAGCTTCCTTGAATTAAGAACGAGCGAACAGTCTGTTTTTTGATTCCTGTGATGTGTAGTGTTGCTTTTAAAGATGCGGTTGAGGGAACTACAAGGACAGTAGTACTTTAACATATTTCTTCTTCCTGTGTAGGGTAAAGGCCCGCACCAGAATCAGAGTGAAGCTTTTCCAGCGGAAGGATTTGGTAAGCTGTCCCTCTGACATTCGTGCTCGTAATGTGTGTGTTTGTTTTCTATCACTGGGTTGTAATCTCTTTTTTTATTTTATATATTATTTTTTCTAGTTCAGCCCAATCCATCTGTTTTGATTGGAAACCCAATCCGAGCGTTCACTCCTCCCCTCGGGACCCACCCTACCCTGGGAAAATCACCCAGCCCAGTCCAGAGGATAGACCCTCACACTGGGGCAGGCATCCTCTACGTGCCAGCTGTCTATGGAGGAAACATGGTCATGTCGATGCCTTTGTCTGTAAGCAATACGCTATTGATTTATTGATTGATTTATTGTTTTTATTTATGTATTATATGTGTGTGTGTGTGTGTACTCTATAGTTAACTTTTTACACATCTGATCAACACAGTAATTCCTAGATATACCCCAAATAGCCCATTTTCATTCTGTGAGCAATGCTCTTCTGTCTAAATGCCATAGAAAATGTGCTTGCTGTACAGTGATGGGGGCCAGTAGTGAAAACATGCCTTTTTAAATTTTGTTTACTATTTACAGGTGCAATTGTATTATTACATGTTCCTTTGCTTTCCCTGTCTGGTGTTGCAAGCAGTAGATTTACTTCCGTTGCTTTACTACACTGTCTGGTTTGTGTTTCTGTTTTTTTTTCCCCAGTGCGATTGTTTTATTTTGCTTGGCGTTTTTTTTTTTTTAGCTGAATTTGTCGACTCTAACACCAGTTGATATCTGATGGTACATGTTTCATTACTGATAAAGCCTATACGCAGCTTATCATGAATAGTTATTTTCCAGCATAAAGCTAAATGGGTAAGTGTATTTATGGTGTGCAGTAAGCAAACAAAACCCAACTCAATTTAAAAATGCTTGGTTCAGATTAAAGTGTAATTAAATAAAAGCAGATTTTTGCCCTTCAACTGCACGTTGTCTAGAGGTTGACTGTATCTGATGTAAGTCACCGTGATCGCATCAAAATAATGAACCGCGCTTCAAATTGCAATGCCAATAAACAATGAGTGTGGTGTTGCTCATGCCTGTCGAGATAAGAGACCAGAGATCTGCTTCCGGGCCTCGGCTGTACTGTTTTATTCGACTGCACGTTGTGCTCCTGCAGAGTAACAGTGTGTGTTTGCTTATCAGGTCGGTCAAGGTGCTTATTCAATATGGGAGTTGCTGCAGGTCGTTACCCTGCGTTTGGGAAGACGTCTGTAATCTGAAGTTGAGATCTGGCAACCAAGAAAGGGAACAGACCGCAGATGTTTGATTTAAAATGTAAATGTGTGGCTCTAAGGGACTCATATCTTTTGTTTTAATTTTATAATGCATTAAAAAAAAAAAAATAACATTGAATTTTTCACTTGATAATGGCAATAACCCCTCTTTTTTTATTTCTTGACTAAATAATCTCTCCCTTGTGTTAATGTGTCTAAATTAGACACAACAAAGCTTGATCAAAACTGTAGAAAATCAAGTTTTGTTTTTATTAATAAATATTCTAGTTCTGATTTAAAAGACTTTGACATGAGCAATACTTCTAATGACCCTGTAGATGAACCGAAACAAAAGGAAGACATTCTGCAGAGTGGAGGGGGTCTGAAAGCTCAAGTTTTCACATGCATGGTTGATATTTCAGTGTCTCTCTCGAGAGACATTATTGTGAATAGCACCATTTGCTCTAGTGTTTCTATGAATTTGTTCAATTAGGAATTAACCTGTGGCGTTTTATCAGCTTAGCACAGGCATCAACTGTTGTCAGCAGAGTGCTGCTGCTGTTTGAGTTTTGTACAAAAAAAAAATGCAAAGGCAGGCAGGCGATGCATTTGAACGGGTCTGAGACGGCCGGAGACCCATCTGGTGTTTACGGGGTTTGTTTTTAAAGTCGGTCTCGTCGGAGGGCCCAGGGCCACCTGTTTGTTTGAATCTCTCTTGAAATATGTTAAGCTGTTCTCTTCTAGATGTGGTGCGGCTTGTCATTCAGAATGAACAGTTTTAGTGCACGACCGCCCAACGTACACAGTGAGCAGTGATTTTATGGAAATAAAAGCTATTGAAGTATTACAAAAAACAAAGCTTCTGCAAAGCCCCTTGCTGTAATCTGCGGGTTGCACATTTTCCTATCTTCAGTTCGTTCAGTTTATTTAGCCTGTAGGTAAAATCCCTATTGCTTTCGCTGGAAATTTAAAACTGCTTTGTGGCCGAGGTATTTGAATTTGAACGATCAGTAGAATCAAAGTGTTAAACTTATTTAGTTGCTTCGTTGCATCAGCAGTGCAAAATGTAGTTTTTTGCAATGTACTCGAAATGAAACTTTGCGTTTTGTTTGAAGAGACTCTGTTCTACCGGTGGTCAGCATCGTGAGGGAAGCCCACGTTGGCGTTTGTGTCCTTTTATACAGGGAATGTTTTTACACGTTTCTTTCTTTGGTTGTATGAGCTGCTAACCTTAATTGAGCTTGCTAGAGCTATTGGCACTCGCTAAGCTAAGGATAGTCAGTCATACACCCCTGTATGTTTACTGCAGGTACCCTAGAGGCTCCCCTCGTGAATCGCTGGACTCAGTCGGGTGACACATGTGTTTGTTCTAGGTTCCCTGGCCGGGGTACCAGGGCAGGTTTGCAGTGGACCCTCGTCTCATGACTCACCAGGCTGCCATGGCGTACAACATGAACCTGCTGCAAGCCCACGGCCGTGGATCCCCCAACCCCTTCGGTGGGAGCCACCCCTCCCCAGTTGGGATGAGCCAGCAGCAGCAGGAGAAGGAGCAGGAAGAGCAGAGCAGGAACGGTGTGTGGAGTTGATGGGGCTGTCTGGGGAAATTCATACTGTACAGCTGACGTTTTTACATTTAGCGATAATGTAATGCAGGGGTAACCTTTCCCATTCATCGAACAAACCTCATGGTTAGAAAGCATATTGCTGTACCATTCTGCTTTTTAAAAAAATAAAACTGTTCCTGTTGTCTGTAGGATCATAATGACTTTAAACCCACGCCTAATCTGAACAGTAATTTTCTGTTCAATTAGCTAAAAATAGACCCGTGTATAGTTCCATGCTGGCATCTGTTTACAGACGCTTCATATTTTAAGGGCATGACAGCTGATAACAGTAGAAGGTTGAGATGATTATTTAGATTCCATTAAATGTCGTCTACAGCGTAGGCTACTGTGTGGTTTTATAATGTCCTGAGGTTTTCAATGTAGCCTTGGGTACATAATTACCTTATCAAGCAGAACAAGCTACTGCTAACTCCTAGTTTACAACACTATGTGATGGCTTTCATTCTTGTCTGGATGCTGTGGGTCGATTTGCATGTCATCACCCCTGTGAATTAAAAACTTCAGGACGCTAATTTAACAGACGAGAAGTTATTCCATGATAATTAAATCGGAACTCGCTTAGTTATAACACCTCGTAGTATGTAGCTGTGTATATCTTGGAGGATAACTGTTAAATCTTTTTGATCTTATGCAGGTAAAATGGATGGAAAATCTGAGCATAACAGTCTGCACACCCCAGACAGGAAAGCCCCTGATTCCAAAGAGAAACAGGTATCGCGCTTTTATTTATTCTATGAGGTGAACTAAACGCAGTAATGCCAGCTATGTGAAGCTGGTTGGGGAAAAGGGATTAAGAGCTTTTTAACAACTCGTATCTCGGAAAGCGTTTTCAGACTTTTAAAGTAGTTTGCAGTGCAGCTTTTTGCACAGCAGTGGAGGAAGTGTTTCTAGAATATAGTAGCACTGCTTCTATTTGTTGTGATGTCAGGTACCAGATTTTAGAAAGCCAATGCAGCTGCTAAACTATTTCTTATTTTTGTCCAGGTGGAACCTGAGGCTGGACAGAGCAGAAGCCCTGACCCCCATGCAAGCCTAAATTTACCAAATGCCAGACTCCACAGGAAAGAAAACCCAGTCCAGAGGCCGCTTAACTTCCACCTGGCTCCCCCTAACCCCCCTTTCCCCCCTCACGCCTCCGTTCGGCAGTTCCCACACCAGTACCCTGTCCCCCGGCCCCCGTTCAGAGTCCACCAGCAGCAGCAGCAGGCCCCTCAGAATCACTTGCCCCTGCAACCTGGCCAGGTGCACCAACTGACCCAGCAGCATTCATCCCAGCTATCTCCAGCCTTCCAGGCCGGTCACAACCCCCCCTTCTTCAACCCCCTCCCTCACCGGGGCTTGCACTCCCCGAACCTCGAGGCCATGGCTCCGGAGCAGCCCGCCATGGTGCCGGAGGAGATGAATAATGCGGTGAGGCCCGTTCCACAGCTCAACGCACCACAGCCGCCGCCAGCTCAGCCCAGCCGGCTCAACAGCTTTGTGGAAGAAAACTCTGAGGCGGCAGCCCTGGGAGAAGCGCTAGGTATGTAGATGAAGAGGCTGAACACTGGATACCCCAGTCCTCCTCTCCTCTCCTTTTTTCATTTTTAAAATGTCATTCTTGCATGCATGGCTTGTGCAGCCCATTAAGCAAGCTTTAATGAATCCTTGCTGCTGTTTCTTCACAGACATGCAGGGGGTCGGCACGCTGGAAGCTCTAAGTCAGCAGACGAGACTGCACCAGTGGAATGAACACAATCACTTTCTGCAGAGCAACATGGCTTTCCCTCTGCATCAGCAGCTGGCTCATCCCCTAGCCCAGCAGGCCCTGCGCTTCCCCCAGCAGCTCATCAGAGGCAACTGGAGGCTGGGCAACAATGCAGAGGAGGAGCCTGGACCAGGATACCCCAGGTACATTGGTGACAAAGCGTCTCTACGGTTTCCAAATGCTCCACTGATAGCTGTTTTAGTGGAAACTAATTCCACCTCCTCCCCTCCCTCTGATCAGTTAAAAACAGGTCAAATGTACCTGGCTTTCAACGGTCCATAAAAAGGTATGGTTTATCTAAAGAGTATATCTGCATTCAGCTGTTTCAGATGTGGTTACCAAAATAAACAGGACACTCCCTTTTTGTGACCATTTTCATCTAAATGCTGTGCTCCCGTTCCCTTTCTTCAGTGCGAGTCCAGAATACATTTTGTTAAGTTCAGATGTAAAGATTCTGAATCGCAAAGTCTGATCACAGATTGGATTTTTTTTTTTATTGGTGCTTGTAGGTTCCCCGGTCTGCTCAGAGAGGTGCCTCCTTCAGAGCAGGGTGAGCTACGGGACCTGCCGGAGATGCCCCCTCCCCAGTCTCGCTTGCTGCAGTACAGGCAGGTCCAGCAGGTCCATCCCCGCAACCCTGGAGCCCTCCCCTCCCCTTCGTCCAACTCCAATCACACCGGCCACTTCCCAGGCCCCTACGGAGACACCAACCGGGAGCTTGAGATGATCAACAGCCAGGCTTTTCAGCAGCACCAAGCCCAGATGTTCAACAATGCCTTCCCCATGGCAGCCGGACACACCACCCCTCCTCCAGTGAAGTACCTGCTCCCTGAGGCTCAGTGGCCGCACCCTGGCCTGCAGCAGAACCACATTCTGGGGCAGGGCTTTCACTATGGCATGCAGCAGTTAGCCCACAGACAGGAGCAGGTCCACCTGATGCAGATGCACCATCAGCAGCAGCAGCAGCAGAAGCAGCAGCAGCAGCAGCACCAACAGCAGGCCATCAATCAGGAATCATTTCACCCACTCTCGCCCCAAACGGTGTCTGCTGCTTCACTTCACAACATAGAAGAGGTACAGCATTCATATTGGAAATCTAAATGAGGCTGACTTCACTAGTAAAAAAATATTTTTGAAAGTTGTGTTTTTTTGTTGTTTTCTATATATATATATATATATATATATAGACACACACACACACACACACACACACACACACACACACAGGTCCAGGTGATGAATGTACTCGGCTGGGAGTAGAAGTGCGCTGATGTAGCTTTTTGGGGGCAAGCCTCCCATCTCCGCAGTACCCCACTCAGCCACAGACCATGGGCTGGCAATCGCACACTTTTAGCAGAAGGCCAGCTGTCTCTGCAGTGCATCTTGGTTTGTTTTTATATCACTTCGTTCATGATTTATGATGTGGAAATGTTCGCTTTTGTATCAGAGTTGGAGCTGCTTGGCTAAGTGGAATATGATCTATTAAATCTTTTTAAAGATTTTTTTTTATTTTTAAATACATTAAATTAAACACATTTCAGACACATTTGTTATCTGAACTGTATCCTGCTCAATTATTTGGGTGTTACAGGAAAGACAGATTAGACCAGATGTGTTAAAACAAGGTGTGAAACTGCATAAATTCTCAGTTTGAAATGTGCTTCTCTCAAGCAGTTTATGCTAAATTGTGTGCACAAGAGTTACTGAGTATACAGGGACCTGGATTAAAGCTGGATCTCCTGTGAACCGGAAGAAATGTAATCAAATATTTGGAACAGGACCCTCTCAATATAATTCAGCAATGCGATGCTAAATTTACAGGCAACATAGCACAC
>NC_054554.1:29914037-29934037 GCF_017654505.1 Polyodon spathula | reverse complement strand
TCTGGTTCACTTTTTGAACAAACACACCTTTTGTAAATGTGAACCCAAACTCAGAATAGTGCATAGGCTCTGTTGTAATGCGAATCAGCCATGTACGACGTGAGAGGGAGGGGGGGTGTATCCTGTGTCATTGAACATGCTGTCCGTTTGTGAAGTGCACATGTGATTTCTAGGTTTTTAAAGATGAAAACCATGGGGAGAAATATGTTTTAGGTTAATTGGTGCTTGCTAGTTTTAATAACAGTGTACATTTGTGTGAATTACAGATTTTTTTTTTTTCACTATGCATGTGTAAATGTTTGTAATCTGGCAGTCTTTTCTTTGGGATATATATAAATTTAATTTGTGCAACATTTGGCCTTTCTCCTAGTTACATTACATATTGGTCCCTTTATTTGATGTTTAGCATTCAGATGTGACATTATACAACAGGGGTCTAATTTACTAACTTTTGTTTTTGAAGAATAATGCAAAAAGAGTTCTGTGTGCTTCAATAATAAAATATATATATATTTTTTAAAACAACAACAAAAGAAAAAAATGGCTGGGCAAAAATGCTTTGTTGACTTGCGCTGACAGAAGCCCATTGTAGGGGCTGTCTGCTGGAATTCATTCACTTCCTCCTTTGGAAATGTACAGGTGTGGTTCTGCACATCAGTACTCAATCAAGGAGTGCTACCCAAGGTTTTTAAACCCACTTTCTTGTTAGCTCTAGCTACATTTTCTCTGCCCCCACCTCGTTCTGTTAAAGATATTTTGATTCCATGCCCCCCCCCTCCATTCAGCTTTGTAAGAACTTTTTTTTTTTTTTAATCAATTCCATACACAAGACCAAAGAAAGAGAAGCAGGGAAATCAACTAAATAACTTGCATTGTTCACAAGATTTTACTCTACAGTACAGTTCCTTTGCTCACGCCGGTGGGTAATAAAAACATTTTGTGTTGCTCGACAAATGATTACTGCACTAGGGAATATTTAAACAAAAAAAGCCATAGGAGATGAACACGAGAGAGAGTGAGAGTGATACAGTGTATTGAAGTTGACTTGGCAGTAGCTATTTAAAATATATCTTGCATATCTACACCTTTAGAAATGTCGTATAATTTTGGAATCAACATACATTGGAAGCCCAACCCCCCCCCCCCCCCCCCCCCCCCGCAGTGAGGCTATAGTCATAATTAGGCCATGCCTGTAGTTCGCAACACTCTCAGTGCACCAGGATTGTATGAGGGGTTCAAATAAGTACTGTTCAGCACCTGCCCTGTTCTGTCAATCCCAGCATCAGAAATGCACGAGAGCCTCTGGCATAGTCACAGACAGGCCAATATACAACTACTTCATTCTTTCAAACACGCAACGCTCTCTTTGAGCCATTGCCCAAACACTAGCCTTATTTAATAGTAGGGTTCATTTAAATCTTCAGCTCCGTATTTGATTTCTCTCAGCTGCCCTGTCTCTATACCTATGCCAAGCCTTTAGCTGCCTTATTGAAATTTTTGTAATTCCTGGTGAAGAAGCCACCTTGGTCTTGACCAAGGCAGCCTTTCAAGGGACGGATCAGGAATTCGGTGTAATATCTGCGTATTTACTGCTAGATTTTAAAATATTCCATGTAGACTGAAGCCCACCAACGCTTCTGCTATGCTCCCCTGATTTTTGCACAGTACATGCTTAATAACCCTTGTGTTAATCCGTTGTGTACAGTAGCTTCAGCAAGTCAATACGAGCGCTCTAGCACATTTATTTCTTTTATAGTTGGATTGTGGTGTTTTTGTTTTGTTTATATTGGGTTGTTTTTTGTTGCCCCTGCTTTTAGAAATGGTTTCCATTCTGCATATGTCCCCATTGTTCATAGTGGATGGATATATAATATATATATAAAAACACTGTGCTTCTCTTGGTGGTAGTTGTTTTTTGACATTAAGCTGCTGTGGATAGCAGACATGTTTATCTGCTATTTTTTTTCCTTTTTGGTTCACTATTAAAAGTGTTTTTATTGCAAAATTTTGTAATCTCTTTTTGTGGATCCTGTTGCCTGTTTGAAGTGATGGGTGTGATTCAATTCTGACAATTCTACTTGAATCTGTCTCTCTCTCATCTCTCTCTCTCTCTCTCTCTCCCTCTCTGTCTCAGCTGCTTTTGAAAGTGACAGTCATACCCGTTTTACAGTATCCCTGACTTCAAAAATACAGTTAATCTCCATGCTTTTACTATAAGAAACTTCACAAAGTGTTTCTACTGAAGTCTTTTTCAATGTCTTCTAGGATTCTCCTTTTATTAAAGTGTAGTGGCAGCCATGCCTCTGTGGCGTCACTCTCACCCTATCACTGCAAGCTCTTCTCTTGCAAGATACACAGTCACTTGTCCACACTCCCTCTGCCCCTCCGACTCCAACTACCTGGACGTTCCAACACGACAACTATCCAAAGCACTGTGACAGAAAGCGAATTAATCCGAGTCAACAGTCTCCCTCCTGACATATGAGGGCGCTGTGTAACAGATACAGATTGGATGGTTGGACAGTTTATTCCAAAGTCAATTGGAAGTTGGTCATCCAGGACAGGGGCGGAACCACAATACCCAAAGTCATTGTCCTAATACTGTAGCTGAGGTGCCAGTCGTGGATTGGAAGAGATGTGATTGCACTCGCTACCGAAGGGGGAGAGACTGAAGGTATATCAGGGGATGTGGCAAAGCAATCTGTCCCTTTGTTATGGTTATGGAAAGACCTGTAAAGGACGTACTGTGTTAAAAAGAAACCGGGAGTTTTGTGTGTTGTTTTTGCCTGTCTATTTAAACTGTTTTATTTGTCATTATAGAAGAGCTGTAGCTAAACCGCCAGAAAATAAACCCGGACTGCACCTGTAAATCACCACTTTCGCTAAGAGCAGTCACTCTGGACTTGTGACCGTGTTTTTGTGTGTGTCTTGTTTAGTGTCTATTATTATTTCAGGACTGAACCCTGTGGTTTACCTGCGCAATACACATTGTTGTATAGAGCCAGGTATTATTATTTGTCAACAAATAAAGAGCTGCTTTTTCACCGTGAACTGTTTGTGCTTAAAAAACAATGAAACAAAATTAAATCTGGGAAAAATAACACATTAATAAAAAAAATTTAAAAATAAAAAAAAAAGTAAATAATAAAAAAATGATAAAAAAAAAAAAAAAATGGGCAAAACAAAAAAATAAAAAAAAAAATTACAAAAAAAAAAATGTGGTCTTTCATTCCTGAGCACCGCATCACCACTGTGCACTACAAATCACTTTGCCACACATATTGTCAAAACACTGTATCATGGACGTCACTGCACTCTCCGCGCTGATGGAAGTGCTGGATCAGAGACAGGAGGCTGCGGAGAGAAAGAGAGGAGAGATATACGATCGAGAAGATTGGAATCAGAGAAGCACCCCAAGTACCAGAAGGACCCCTCATGGTGCCCCCTTAGCGCGGGCGCAGAAAATGACAATGAAAGATGACCCGGAGGGATACCTGGTCACCTTTGAACAGCTGGCTACCGCCACTTCATGGCCTCGGGAATACTGGGCTAGTCGGCTGGGCTCCTGCCTGATCGGGGAAGCCCAAGCAGCCTATCAGGCCATGACCGAGGATGAGATTTCAAAGAAGGGATTTCCTTCCCGGACACTAAAAGGCACAGTTTTTAATCTTAGACGCACTAGATGCACAGTATAACTGGGTGTCAGTACTGTAGTAGTGATATTATCAATGTTAACTATTGGATGAATATAGGATTTCTAAAGAGTTTACACTTTTAACAGCCCCTCTTCTGTTGGGATGTCCTGGGTTTTGTACCCCAGAGGGTGCACCCCAGTGTACATACACTGCCCTGAATTGGGGATCTCTGGTACAGCTGTGTGAATTGCCTGGTGGTTCTAAGATGTGGATAATATCCACTAGAGATTATATGATGATTTTGAGATGTGGAATAATATCCACTAGAGATTATATGATGGTTCTGAGATGTGGAATATTATCCACTAGAGATTATATCATGGTTCTCAGATGTGGAATATCCACTAGAGATTATATCATGATTCTGAGATGTGGAATAATATCTATAGAGATTATATGATGATTCTGATATGTGGAATAATATCCACTGGAGCAGGGGTTTTCAAACGGGGGTAATCTTAAATTGATTTTTTTAACAGTATTATATATTATCTCTAAATCACTGTTGGCCATTTATGTTTGCAGCTCAAAATGGTCCAACGATGAACCAAAAACCCCACAGAATCTGTCACGTCCGTACTTTCCACCTGTACGCATGCGTGATTCCGATTGAGTGGATTTCCACTCTCATATATATTATTACAGTGGGTGAAGCAGGCAGGCACTTGGTGATTCCACTCTGTGCTGCTCATGAACTGTGCTGTTTTCAACTTGTTGTAAAATTGATGTATTAATTATTATGAATATTATTATTATTATTTATTTAGCCAGAGGCTTTAATTCCAAAAGTGATTACAGAGAACTTGGGGGTGAACCTCTTGGAAACAGCAAGCCGCTCCTTTAACCACTCGGACTCGCCAGGCCAGGCAATCAGGAAGCCCAATCAGTGAAGCACAGTCTTTCTGCGTTCTTTACTAGTACAGTATAAATGCTCCTGTAAACATAAATAATAATCGCAACACTCATACTTTGACATTTTTTGTTTTATTTATTAGGCGCGGCTGAATTTTAGTAACAGCAATAGTGGTTGGTCTTAATTTGTGTTTGTGTTTGATGATATTGTCACGAAATCCGTTGGGTTCATATGTCTTTACGTACTCTTTCCATTTCGCTCATCATATACTCTTATCTTAGGGGTGACGTTAGGAGGACAGAGACGATACTACTCCTAGTGGGGTATTATTCCGCCCTGAACCCGCAATATATCCAGATGACTAATATAGCACCCAAGAAATTGACATTTTTTTACGAATCGGAGTATGATCAGTATTTCTTCGGTTTATTAACGGTTAAGTATTGGATAGAGTAGTTACAGTCTACTTCGTATCCCCAGCTGACAGACACGCTGGGCAGTCCAGAGTCTTAATAGATATCAATGTTAACACTTTAATACATGTATATATGATGTATTCAAGGCCGACAAGCAGGCCAAGAACATGTCACTTAAAGTACCCAGTGGTCTATTTCAGAACATTCAACAAATCACTCTCTAATTTATAAAAAATAGCGTGAGTCCCTTACAGCAATACATGCAATACATGTGAGATTAAATAATAATTGATTAATGCTTTCCCTTGAATATAGATCGTAAAAGGATAGGATTTCTTCACCAGGCAAATTAAACTGAGTTTATTCAGCTCAATTGTGTTTTGGTTTGCAGAAGATGGACCACCTCACCCTGTCTGTGATAAGTGTGGTGGTGTATTGTAATTTACCCAGGAGTTATATAGGTTTTTCGTCCCATTGGAATACATGGGACGCCTCAATTAAATCCAATCATTAATCGGTGAGGCAGTTCTTATCCATTTTACAAATAATCGTTTTATAGTATTTACAGTATAATCGTAAAATCTCGAAAAACTACTCACTTCTAAGTCTTTTGTAGTCATTTTTGTATTACTTTAGTATAAATACATGTTAATTTGGAGTTCATATGTTGTTTTTTTCTGACTTTATGTGAACGAAAAGACACACTGTGGCAGAGCAAAGCTCTGCCCTTTTTAAATTGGCAGGGATGGGGTTAATTTTCCCCTACCTACCTGGGTTTATTATGTTCAGGTGGCTGGGGTTGATTAGTTGATTAGGTTAATTAACGATCAATCAGCGCCCAGCCACCTGATATAAAAGGAGGCCTCTGCTTCTCATTTGGGGAGGAGGGAGCTGAGGAAGCAGGATTGTTTCTGTTTGGTTGTCTAAATTTTAATAAGTCCAGTGAAGGCATTGCCCAGGCTGGAAATCTTTATTTTTGTAAGTTTTGCTTTTTTGTGTTTTGTTATTTGTTTAAATATCTTTGTTTTTGCCCTTGTGCCCTTTTACTTTTGTGTTTTATTTATAATAAAAGTATATATTTTTTGCACTGACAGTCTGTCTCTGGGCCTCTATCCACTCGCCAGCCTGCCACATTTGGTGTCAGCAGTGGGATAGCGCCACCTACAGGCTCAGAGCAGTATTTTTTTTTTGGGGGGGGGGATTTTTTGGATAATTATTATTAGAGCAGACAGTGGCAAAGGCAGGAAAAGCAACAGCAGCTGAAGAAATGTAAGCTGCTGCAGCCACCGCTGGAGGACCCGGCCAGCCTCTTCCCCTGGTGTTCCTGGTGCGGGAAGGAGGACCACCGTTGGCAGTCCTGCCCAGATGTGCCACCGGCAAACTGGTGTGTCCGTTGTGAGGAGGACGGCCACAACTGGGCAGGATGCCCCTACAACCAGGCCCAGGAAGGGGTGCAATTTTCACCCAGGGCATCAGGGGCCACCCCACTACCTCCAGCACCACCACCTTCACCACCATCCCAGGAGATCTGGGACTGGTTGATGCACCCTGAGGCAGACCTCGTCCACAATCTCCCCATAGTTATCAACACGCTGTGGCGTCGAGATGGGGAGAGGTGGGAACAGTGGGAGGAACAACACCACCCAGTGTCCTTCCCAGAGGTTGCCCTCATGGTGGTTAATTACCTGGCGGTAGACATGGGAGATGCCCCGGTCACTCCAATAAAGAGGGGTGAGCCGCCTTCCCGAGAGCCAGAGAGGGGTGAGCCGCCTTCCCGAGAGCCAGAGAGGGAGGAGGAGCCGCCTTCCCCAGAGCCAGAGAGGGAGGAGGAGCTGCCTTCCCGAGAGCCAGAGAGGGAGGAGGAGCTGCCTTCCCGAGAGCCAGAGTGGGGTGAGGAGCTGCAGTCGCTCCCAAAGCCAGAGAGGGGTGAGGAGCTGCCGTCGCTCCCAGAGCCAGAGAGGGGTGAGGAGCTGCCGTCGCTCCCAGAGCCAGAGAGGGGTGAGGAGCTGCCGTCGCTCCCAGAGCCAGAGAGGGAGGAGCCGCCGCTTCCAGAGCCCAGAGGGGAGGTGCCGCCGCTCCCATGGCCAGAGAGGGAGGAGCCGCCGCTTCCAGAGCCAGAGAGGGAGGAGCCGCCGCTCCCAGGGCCAGAGAGGGAGGAGCATCTGCCGTCGCTCCCAGAGCCATATTCTCCCGGTCCAGAGCCCAATTAATCCTGCCGCTCTCAGAGGCCAGAGAGTTGGCCGATTGCGGCCCTTGTAAGTTGTACATGGGGGGAGGTGTTTTTAAATTGGCAGGGATGGGGTTAATTTCCCCTACCTGCCTGGGTTTATTATGTTCAGGTGGCTGGGATTGATTAGTTGATTAGGTTAATTAACAATCAATCAGCGCCCAGCCACCTGACATAAAAGGAGGCCTCTGCTTCTCATTTGGGGAGGAGGGAGCTGAGGAAGCAGATTGGTTTTGTTTGGTTGTCTAGAATTTTAATAAATCCAGTGAAGGCATTGCCCAGCCTGGAAACCTTTATTTTTGTAAGTTTTGCTTTTTTTGTTTGGTTATTTGTGTTTAAACATCATTATTTTTGCCCTTGTGCCTTTTTATTTTGTGTTTATTTATAATAAAAATGTATATTTTTTTGAACTGCAGTCTGTCTCTGGGCCTCTGTCCACTCTCCAGCCTGCCACACACACATTTGCCCATTTGCCCATTGGAAATAGTGATATTTTGAAATATCACTGTCCTGGTCACAAAAGCAAAGTTTGTGGGGAATAATAGCCATTTTCTATACTTTTGAGGCATAAGCAATTAGGAAATAACACTAACTATCCAGGAACAAAAAAATAAAAATAATTTGTTACACGGTGTAATCTTTGAATTAATTTACTTCAGTTTAACAGTTGCTCCCAGAATTTATAACATCACTTTATTTCTTTGGTGATTCCCTCTAAGATTTAAATCCAAACATCAACTAATATAACTGCATTTGATCATTATATTTGTATAATGACTGAACTAGGCTTGACCCTGTTCTTTTTTCATACAAAATCCAGCCGAGACAGGTTTTTTTCTTAAGACTTTGGTTGTTCAAGGATTAATGTTAATTTATTGTGGTAAAGAATCCCTTTCTAATCTTATTTTGTTGGAACATAAATTTGTAGATTAACGTTCACTTTTTAGCCGAAATGGTGCTTTTTGTCTAGCGTCATGCTTTCTAAAGATAAGATATACAAGTGGTAAATCGTTCATTATATATTTTCTTAGAGATTCCCGTTTTACTAAGTACTTAATTAAAAACATGTGTAGACTGACCTGTTTCATGCAAAAAGAGAGCCATCTACTAGTCATACAAGGATACTCCCTCTTTATCCCTCCTTCCAAAAAGCCTCTAACACTTCATTTTTATATCAAAGTTCATTCCATATTTGAAATTGCCTAGTCTATGTCCAGCATATCCCCACGTTCCCAGCAGGATTCAACTTCTGTGTCGGGTTCAGCTCTGGTTGGTTCCGAAAATACCATCACAGGTCTCTTTATCCAAAGTTTAGCATCACAGGTGTGAGATGCCATCTTCCTCACCTCGTACCTACAAGATACTTGGACACGTTCAGCTGGGACACCTTCTACACATTCCAATTTACCTAGATGTGCCCATTTCACTAAGTGACCTCCTTCACTCAATCCTCTTAATATCTTTTGGGTTTACATTTAAATGAGAGAAAGAAACTCCTGTAGAATCATTGCATTGGTATGCTTTCCATCCAGAATACTGAAGAAGGCCAAAACTCACTGTTATGCATATTTTCTGGTATCCAATTACTGTTCTGCCTCACATCATCAGTTGGCAGACACAATACAACTGAATCTGAATCAGCTGATGAACCATGAGCCTTAGCTACTGAGATTCTCCATACAAAGGGATTCAGTGTTTTACTGACCAGCCTAGCTGATTCAGCATTACTTGCGACAATATGGATACATTTCTGACTTGCAAAAGAAAAACAGAGGAAGAAAATACAACAGAAAGTGCAAAGTGACAGAAAGCTATACCGAATCCCTTCGGATCATTTTTATGTTGGCTTTCATGCAAAGTTTATCACTGTTAGTTATTATATCTTTATCTTGAGGTTAATGTTTTGGATGTTGTAAACATTTTGAATTGCACACATAATTATCATAATTATGCGGAGATGGGAAGTAAATGGTAAAGTGATAAACATTTACAGTAGTTTGTTTTTTATTATTTATACTAACTTTGCTGAATAGAAAGTGAATACGACTGTTTACAAAGAGACTCCCAAATACTGTCTTTTCATTCTGTGCATCCAAATACTTGCAATTAAAAGTTTTAAGAATGAAGCCTACTGTTTGGTATTCAGTCCCAAACTGCTGTGACATAAATGATTTATTAAATGTGGTTTATTAAATGTGGAATAATATCCACTAGAGATTATCCAGACTCAGTTCACCTGTGACCTGATCCACCTCCAGACATGACAAGTATAAGGAGCAAGTGAATTAGCCCTCTGAGCCACAAGGCTTGTTAAATATTTATTTTTAGAAATATTTAATCTAAGATGAGGAATGAAATGATTGTGCTGAGTAACTTCAAAATCCTTTCAGTTTTAAAGCATACATTCCTATGGTAACCAACACAGCACTGCACTCAAACCCCAGACATCTCTTCAGAATAACAAAGGGCTGCAATTAAAATATCTGTCAGCGTTAGACATGCCTAGCATTATTATAAGCTTCCAACAGAACGAAAAACCCATTTGCTGTGTTGTCATGCCATGGCAGTGCTGCCTAATCTGATGCAGATGCACATTTGATTGCTCTGCAGAAATGCCCTTCTTTCATGTGGTTCAGCCAAAGGCAAGCCTCAGTCTGGCTGCTGTTATGAGTGCCACGTGGCGCATTTCAAGGCAGCATTCGCATTAGTGTCTGGAGTGTGTTTGGAACCGGCTCATCTTTGCACCCTGTAGCTTTCAACCCGCACATTTGTTGAAGTTGCAGAAGGACAGGAAACAGTATAGAGCGTTTCTGTCAGGACATTTTGGCAATGTAGTCAACAGTGCAATGTGACTCCTTTAAACACTGGGAAAGCAAGTTAACTCTGTCCTGGAGATGGGAATATAGTGGAGGCAGGAAGATAGACACAGACACAGACAGCTCTGGGGTATGAATGCCCTGCTTGCGCGTTTTAATTATAAACACAAAGTTTAAACAGAACACTTATTCAAAACAAAACGGTATGTGGGCCAAAACAAACAGACAAAACACAAAATAAAGCGAACACTAAATAAAACAAGTATCGTGCTGGTTTAAAGCCAGCACAAGTAGCAATTGCTTATATTTGTTTCTAGTGCTTACTGTCTCACTTTCTCATTCCACCACTGAACACTCCACCCTGTTCAGCCAAAGCTGCAGATCTTTTATATAGTTGCTGAGGGGTCAACTGGCTATCAATTACACACAGGGGCGGGGTGTACCCTGTCACAAGCATACATTATTGAGAGTGTCAGATTGAGGGGATATATGGGTATAGCTTCCTGTCTGTGCGTCACACTAACATTTTTACATATAACCTATCTAGAGAACACAAGAAGTTGTAGTCATTCATACCAATACCTCATTCCTCACCAAATGACATCTAGGTCTGAAATACATTACCACTCATCTAATTCTCATTAAACTATTTATTAGCATTTCTTATTCTATATTATTATGTACATAAGAACATTTAGAACGAGAAGAGGCTATTCAGCCCATCTATGCTCGCCCAGTTCCTAGCAGCTGGTTGATCTCAAAATGTTGTCAGCTTGGAAAGGGTCCCAGCGATTCAGCATCAGCAATGTGTCTGTATGATATACATCATAGTCCTCACCCTTTTCATTTAGAGTCTGTAGCCGTGTTAGGGAGTGTATTGTGGTGATGTGCATGTTTTCAATGCGATGGTGAATGAGATGGTTCTGAGTGCTGCTGGAAGTTTTACCACACCCTGAAGAGCCTCCCTCCAGGGTTATCTGTGTCTACCTGTGATTGAGTGAGAGCAAGGTGAAGGAGATCACAGCTAGCCTATCTGGAAAGTCAGTGGGATTTCTTGCAATTACAGTATTATAGACTAGCAGCACAGCTGTTTTTATTTTGGTAGGGTTCATTGTTCCCTGTGTTTATTGTGTTTTTGTATCACTATAAATGACAGTCTGCTGGGATAAAGTATTTATTTTGAGTAACGCTGAAGAGTTGGGAAACATGTTATTGTCAGGTTTCACCACCTTATTTCATAACAGCCGGGCAAACAATATGAATCGGATGAGCTGGATGGAAAAATGCCTGAACTTTCAAATGTAACCCCAGGTATTCTTTTTAATGATATATTCAGAATTTCGGAACTTGATTATTACAAACACAGCACTGTTTTCATTGTCTCCCGTGTCCCTCCTGTTGGCACAGTTCCCCAGTAAGTGCCTAGTTGGCTTCCCTCTGTGATTGGCTGGGAGGTTGACAAGGCGAGTGCTAGCCATGATTGTCTGTTTAGATGTCTCTGCCCCGCTAGACTCAAGCTTGTGTTTGAGCTGGTCAGAAGCAACAAATACATTGATTACTATCTGATGAAGTAGCAATTTCCTGCTGATGTGTTGCAGAATCAACTGGTATTAATGATATTTCAGCGAGGAAACTGGCTCAAAATAAACACATTACTGTAAAAGTTGGGTAAAGTATTACAGCTTCTCAAAATCCACTGGAAATGAAGAAGCCGGTTATGAGACATACATCAAATATGAGCAGCTGTGGAAATGCTGTTCAGTACGATGGATCACTGAAATATTTGGCATGGAAACTGATTTCAGCTTGATATGCATGTATAAATCCCTGAAACTTTGCCCCATCTGCCACCCCCCCACCCACACACACATAGACACGCGCGCACACACACACACACACACACACACATATACACGCGCGCGCACACACACATGTGTAAGGAGAAAAACATTCAGTAGAAGTTGTGGGATTATCTATTTTCTCAGAATCTGAGGAATATTCAGTCACATCAAGTTTTATGTTTTTGCGCTTTGCATTCCTGAAAAGATGTCCACTGTGTCAACCCAGCGTCCTGTTTGATATCTGGAACATTCCTCTGTTCTTTGTTCCTCCCACGGCTTGTTTTAACTGCAGCGCATGAATAATAGTTACATCAAGAGCTTTACCTCAAGGGGAAAGAAGAGAAAGCGTGGGCCAGGGCTTGCAGTCAGGGCTTATCATCACATTGTTATAGAAAGTGAACACTGCCAGCTATACATCTCATTGAGTGTTAGGGGGACACAAGTCAAACCCAATTATTTCACCCATGTAACTGATGTATTCATTTCATAATCATGCTGATCCATTATCTTGCCAACCTGTCTGTTTGGTTCTGAAAACTGCAGCATCATTTTACCTGATCGCAGCACTGTCACAACGTGGCATAGACTCCACAAGGTGCTGGAAGGTGTCTCAAGGGATGTTAATCCACCCAGTCTTTAATATTACAAGCAATTGCAGGGGATTGCGATGATAAATGCATCATTCAAGTTCATCCCGAACATGCTCAACTGGATTGTGGTGGCCATGGAAGAAGCCTGAAGTCTCTGTCCTGCTCCTCAGTTGTGTCGCTCACAGTTCGGCACAGTGGATGGGTACATTATCGTTATGAAAGTAGCTTTCACCATTAGGGTACATGTACAGCTTTGTTGAGTGGGCTTGATTTGTAACTATACTTATAGAAGCTATGGCATTCCAGCGTAACCAGAGAGTAGAGCAGGAGAACAAGCCCACACCATGGTGATGCCAAATGCAATTGAGTAGACAGGGCACATCCCTGCCATGTAAATGCCTAATTAGTGCTGTGCCCGTAGCTAGCAGTGCTGCTGAGCAAGTGATCAGAATTACAAATGAGTCGGTCGATTCTAGATTACAGATGATGATAACATGGGGATATTTTATGATATAAATGTGGAATTTACAGTTATTTTATAATTGCGGATAGAATTTGGAAGTGAGTTCCACAGTGAGGGAGCTTATATAAACATGATACTCCAGGAATGTGCACTGAGAACTGTGTTTATTATCTGCAGCACCACACACACTTTCATGATAAACACAATACTCCAGGAACGTGCACTGAGCACTGTGTTTATTATCTGCAGTATCACACATGTTCATGGAGTATCTTCTGCCTAGATTTACTTCATGCCAGTATGAATGGTACTAACAAAATTTTCTGCCATAAACACAATCAAACCAAACATGCAAACAGTGTTTATGCAGCTGGCAGTCCACCTACGTGCTGTACAGTTAAATATATGGCACCAGTACATATCGTGTGCCAACTGAATCAAATAGGAAAGCAAAAAATATTGTCATGGAATACTTTAAATAAAGGATTTATATCTTTCTGTTGATGTAAAATGAATCCAAAATGTAAAAAATAAAATGGATATTAACATCGGGCAGCTTTGAAGTTTCTGCAGACATGTGCAAGACACATTTCAGCTCAGAGCACATCTGCAGCTGATTATTTGCCAAGAATGGAATCCAAGATCGAATCACGCTGTTCAGGGGCAGGCTTTAATCTCTTCATTCATGGGATTGAGGGGCTCAATCTCATGTAATGTAAGGGAGCCTGAACCACTGAACCAGTTTGTTCTATTTAGTAGCTTGTATTTAAAAGGAAAAGCCTTTGTGATAGCCTGCCTTCCATTGCCGCTTTAGAATCTTATTTATGGGGAAACTGCAAAAACTAGACAACTGTTAAAAAATAAAAACAATGCTTGCCTATGCTTTCAATAGCCTTATTACACTTTGCATTTGCCATGGTAACCTTTTCTAAGGGATACCCTGGGCTCCTTGATTGCACTGGGAGGCCAGATGAATCAGTGGAGCATGATATAGGCTTCAGGCACGATCCCCGGATCTCAGTCCAAAAGAGCATGCTTGGGATGAACTTGCGTGAACTATAAACGACTGAATGGTTTCCAGTACATGAGAGTAGATGTTAAAACTTCATGCCGATTTGAAGTTGGCTATCGTCGAGATAAGTACCAACTAACTAGCTTTACAGTAAACTAATGTGATCCATCTGCATCTCCATTCCATCTGATGATGTAAATATCCTTCTGCCTGTTGTTGATGGCTAAAGTGTAATGCTGGCTCCAGGGATCAGCTTATTTGCCTCCCCAGCGCATCAGCACACACAATGGTTGCGATGCTGGCTCCAGGGATCAACCACAGTGCGGTCTCCCCAGCACATCAGCATGACAACCATCTGGATTGAGCTAAGTAGGGTACATCTCTGGAGTCTTCAAGTGGGCACCTTCCATCCTCTGTGTTTCGTTGACTAGCCCATAACACCTCAAGAGGGCTCGACAGTGACTGTGGTGTCCCAGCATCACCCCCCTCCATCCCCCACTCAACTCAGCCCAGCTTACTTACATGTACATCAGCGTTGCTTTCTTTCTATTGTGCTTGAGATCCCCAGCCAGAATCTTTCTGTCTCAACCACAGCCACTTGCTGCTCCTTTCTGCTGCTTCAGATAAGTTCTTCACTGTGCGACGTAACTCTTGACCACTGAACCCGACATCTCTGAGAAACCGAGTTGTAGAGTGTGCCACAAATCATGGACAACCCACCTCCACTGGGTAAACCTGGACTTTTCATCCGCACTGTTCCACTTCAGCAGCTAGTTGAGCATACCGAAGTTTCTTCCTCATATGCCTCATCCACAGCATCCTCCCGTGGCACTGTTAACTCTACCAGATGAACAAGGTGTGCAGATCCAGACCACAAGACAATGTCTGGTCAAAGGTTACTGGTGGCAATCTCAGGTGGAAAAATAAGCCGTTTGACCAACATCTACCAGCATTTTCCAGTCTCTAGCAGCTTCCAGTTGTCCTGGGCGCTGGTTTTAACACCTTTTCTTGGTGGTTGCTCTCCTGGACGGAGTCCTTTAACAGTATCAGTAATGTAAAAAAAAAAGTTTATTTTTCTTCCCTAAGCCAAATAAAAGTTTCTGTGTAGCATTCCCCCCCATGCTGCTGCAGGTAGTAACAGGAGGCTGGCTGTTTCTTTCAGTGACAGAGTGACCAGCGAGTGTCAAGGAGGGAGGAAGCTTGACAGCTTGCAGCTGAACTACTTTAGATAATGTAAACTAACCGGTAAGCAAGCTTATGAAGGCTAACCTACTGGAAGAATGTAGTACAGATGTTCAGCCAGGAATCATATTGTCTAAAGGAAATGTGACAATACGAACATTAACAACATAAGAAAGGTTTGGAAATGAGAAACTCTGTCAGCACACTATGGGATCTAGCTTAATGGGTTTGCTATTGCTATTGCTATTGCTCGTGTTTTAGATGTTACTGCCTCACCTGGTCAGCTAGTCCATGCATTTATCAGTGTGTAGAAAAGTGCTTCCTGTCTCCTGAACTCACTCAGCTTCCATTTGTGCCCTCCCATCTTAAACTGAATTTGCAATAGTGACTTGTGCTAACTTGTATCATTTAGGATTTTATACACTTCAGTGTAACCCCTTCTTACCTATCCTTTTCTAGGCTTTTCACCTGTCCTCCTAGCCCATGCCCAGTGAGGGGAGTAATGCATTACACGCGCAGTGGTACTGAAGTCTGATTACATGAACAGTTGTACTGAAATCTAATTACATGCACGGTGGTACTGAAATCTGATTAAATTTTTCGGTAACTTGTAACTGTAATTGTTACTTTTCAGACAGGCAGCGGAATTTGGTAATGTATTTCACTTTATGTGAAAATATTTTAAAAATAAGGAAGACGGCTAACATGGAAATCAGAAAGTGCTTCAATAGCTGAATCTTCACAGAAGACTTCGCGCTGCAGCCTGGCCAAAGCCGAAAAAATAGATCTGTAAAATGTGAACTGTGCCGAGAAGTAACTATTTGTAACTGTAGCTAGTTATGTTTTTGTTGAAGTAACTTGTAACTGTAACAGATTTTTTTATTTTTTTTTGTAGTCTAGCCTGGTTCCCCGTGTGTGCAGTGTCTTTTTTGGCGTGACGTGGATACAGTACTAAGTGAATCTCACCTGAATGCATTGTGTTTTGTCCACACACCTTGAGTGTATTTCTTGGTTTTCCTCCAATGGCAGGAAGCTGTGCGGAAGCTGAGGCCAGCCAATGAGGTCACTGTGTCTGTATCCAGCCGGACGGACAGCGGGGTGCACGCGCTCTGTAACTCTGCCCATGTGGACATCCAGAGAAAGAGTGGCAAGCCTCCCTTCACAGAGAGGCTTCTTGTTGATGCTTTAAATTACCACCTGAAGCCTGAACCCATCAGGTGAGAAACACATTTGAATGCTTTATTTGGAAGGTTTCATGTTCCTTGCCACACCAGTGTTTTCAAAGTGCACTTTCTACCACAGCTTTCATCTCATTTCCCTGGTGGCAGTTTGTCAGAATTCTTTGAGTGCTGTGTGAAACTGATAATGTACAGGGCTTTGCAAGCATCTCATTGTTAATTAATAATGTTTCAAGCTTATTTCCACTCCTTATATCTCATCCTGAATCTAGTTGAGATAATACGAGTTATTTAAAGAGTAAGTAGCTTCAAATTACATTTCCTTACATTTTTAATAACTGTCCCCTTCCGTTTCTTATGATGTTTCAGTTATTGTGAGTGGTTCTTATTGCAGTGACTCCAGTATTGTGAGTGGTTCTTATTGCAGAGACTCCAGTATTGTGAGTGGTTCTTATTGCAGAGACTCCAGTATTGTGAGTGGTTCTTATTGCAGAGACTCCAGTATTGTGAGTGGTTCTTATTGCAGAGACTCCAGTATTGTGAGTGGTTCTTATTGCAGAGACTCCAGTATTGTGAGTGGTTCTTATTGCAGAGACTCCAGTATTGTGAGTGGTTCTTATTGCAGAGACTCCAGTATTGTGAGTGGTTCTTATTGCAGAGACTCCAGTATTGTGAGTGGTTCTTATTGCAGAGACTTCAGTATTGTGAGTGGTTCTTATTGCAGAGACTTCAGTATTGTGAGTGGTTCTTATTGCAGAGACTCCAGTATTGTGAGTGGTTCTTATTGCAGAGACTCAGTATTGTGAGTGGTTCTTATTGCAGAGACTCCAGTATTGTGAGTGGTTCTTATTGCAGAGACTCCAGTATTGTGAGTGGTTCTTATTGCAGTGACTCCAGTATTGTGAGTGGTTCTTATTGCAGAGACTCCAGTATTGTGAGTGGTTCTTATTGCAGAGACTCCAGTATTGTGAGTGGTTCTTATTGCAGAGACTCCAGTATTGTGAGTGGTTCTTATTGCAGAGACTCCAGTATTGTGAGTGGTTCTTATTGCAGTGAAACAACTCACCAAAAATAACGTCACACCCATGTCATTAACTGTCATAACCCCTTCCATACAGCTAATAACGGACATCAGTATTGTGAGTGATAAGACTCTCCAAGTAAAAACAGTGACTCCAGTATTGTGAGTGGTTCTTATTGCAGAGACTCCAGTATTGTGAGTGGTTCTTATTGCAGTGACTCCAGTATTGTGAGTGGTTCTTATTGCAGTGACTCCAGTATTGTGAGTGGTTCTTATTGCAGAGACTTCAGTATTGTGAGTGGTTCTTATTGCAGTGACTCCAGTATTGTGAGTGGTTCTTATTGCAGAGACTCCAGTGTTGTGAGTGGTTCTTATTGCAGTGACTCCGGTATTGTGAGTGGTTCTTATTGCAGAGTCTCCAGTATTGTGAGTGGTTTTTATTGCAGTGACTCCAGTGTTGTGAGTGGTTCTTATTGCAGTGACTCCGGTATTGTGAGTGGTTCTTATTGCAGTGACTCCAGTATTGTGAGTGGTTCTTATTGCAGAGACTCCAGTATTGTGAGTGGTTCTTATTGCAGAGACTCCAGTATTGTGAGTGGTTCTTATTACAGAGACTCCAGTATTGTGAGTGGTTCTTATTGCAGAGACTCCAGTATTGTGAGTGGTTCTTATTGCAGAGACTCCAGTATTGCGAGTGGTTCTTATTGCAGAGACTCCAGTATTGTGAGTGGTTCTTATTGCAGTGAGCCCGCTGGTTTACAGGTATCTATCACAAACTCTTGTCTAGGTGTGCTGAGCCCAGCTTGTTATAGATATCTAGAGCAGTGCTTGTCTAGGTGTGCTGAGCCCTGCTTGTTACAGATATCTAGAGCAGCGCTTGTGTAGGTTTGCTGTGCCCAGCTTGTTACAGATATCTAGAGAAGTGCTTGTCTAGGTGTGCTGAGCCTTGCTTGTTACAGATATCTATAGCAGTGCTTGTCTAAGTGTGCTGAGCCCTGCTTGTTACAGATATCTAGAGCAGTGCTTGTCTAGGTGTATGAGCCCAGATTGTTACAGATATCTAGAGCAGTGCTTGCCTAGGTATGCTGAGCCCAGCTTGTTACAAATATCTAGAACAGTGCTTGTCTAGGTATGCTGAGCCCAGCTTGTTACAGATATCTAGAGCAGTGCTTGTCTAGGTGTGCTGAGCCCTGCTTGTTACAGATATCTAGAACAACTCTTGTCTAGGTGTGCTGAGCCCTGCTTGTTACAGATATCTAGAACAACTCTTGTCTAGGTGTGCTGAGCCCTGCTTGTTACAGATATCTAGAGCAGTCCTGTCTAGGTGTGCTGAGCCCTGCTTGTTACAGATATCTAGAGCAGCGCTTGTCTAAGTGTGCTGAGCCCTGCTTGTTACAGATATCTAGAGCAGTCTTGCCTAGGTGTGCTGAGCCCTGTTTGTTACAGATATCTAGAGCAGCTCTTGTCTAGGTGTGTGAGCCCAGCTGGCACCCAGAACCCGCTTGTGAAACGGTCCTCTCAGGGGGTTTATCCTGCTAAAGTCATTTTTATAAACAATGAGCACTGCATTGTTATTTTCAGATGAAACCAGATTTCATCCCGTTTTGAATGACACATAAGGGTAACCAGACTACAATATTAAACAAAAGCGAACACACAAAAATAATAAATAGATGCTGGGATTGCAATCTGATCACATTGAAGCAATCTGTCTATCTGGCATACGGGCTGCAAGCAGCTCATGAATCAGACTAACTGTTGCCAATGCTGTTTTCTTAAACTGGGAACTTCAAAGCACTAGAATCACTATAGTGATTTTATTATATTTAGTTTATTTTCTGCTTCTAGGGCCTTATTTTCAAAGCGTTTTCTCTGTTCCAACATTAACTCCTATTTTTTAAGGAGAACAAATCCTGTTAATGTTACAAAATCAGGCACTAAACACCTTGAGAGGTTCAAGAGAATTTGAAATATATGGCTTAGTTTGGTTTTAGTTTTGTAAAATTAACAGGTGTTTTACCACTTTCAAAAAAACAGGAATTAATTTAAAGTACTGGAGTAAATGCTGTGAAGATATTGTTAAGATGTTTTGACTATGAGTTCAGGAGCTGCTCTTCAATTCCAGCTGGTTGCCATAGACATGTGTATTGCAGCCTAGATAAGCCAAAGTGTGTTCATAATACAAAGCACCAGCACCACCTAGTGCACAGCATTATATTGCCAGCAAAACAAGAAGAAAGCTAAGTTGCAGGTCACTCCTACTTCTATAACGACCCGTCAAAGTTTCCTGCAGCATAACATAGCAAAAGCATAGCAAAGTAAAAAAAAAAAAATGAACTGTGCCAGACTTTAAGGGAAGGAAGTACCACCTGTAATACAGCATGCCTTGATTGAAACAAACTTTCACAACTGAAGATGATATTTCGGTCAAAGTTGTATAATTGTACCATTTCCTTTGTTGAAATATTTTACTAAAATTGAATTTAATTTACCCAAGTTTGAATTAAGTAAATTTGAACAAGGAGAAAGACTAAAATGAAATGCAACAGGTCCAGTACAGATCCTGATGATTTCATTTCGCTGATGCGCAGGAGCATATTGGTGTAGCTTTGCCATGTGAGGTGTGCATGCTCTTTGCCATGTGAGGTGTGTGTGCTCTTTGCCATGTGAGGTGTGTGTGCTCTTTGCCATGTGAGGTGTGTGTGC